>NW_020226794.1:0-5009 GCF_003070985.1 Temnothorax curvispinosus | reverse complement strand
AACGTCCTTAATCTTTATATAGATTATACATTTAGCACAACCTTTTATTCAAGCTTCTTGCCATTTGGGTTAATAGTGATTTAGCAACATCAGGATCGTTTCTATTCTTTCGTATAAATTTTAACGTTGTTTTTACACCATATTTACTTAAAAGCCTAATGCAATCAAGTTCTCCTTCAAACTCCTCTAATAGAATGCATATTGCATTTGTCCTTTTCCCATCATCTTTTGATATCGAATCTAAGATATCTTTAGCTTTTTCATACATGTCGGGATCATCACAGGCATATACACAATCTAAAGCTAAGCTAGCAACATTATCTATCATTTCAATTATCTCAATGTCCTGCGTCTGCTTTAAATACTTGAAAAATTTAACTGGAAATGTCAAATCATCTTTGCTTAAGCAGATTAGATAATCGCTTAGTAAGCATTTCTGAAGATCTCCACCCTAAAATTATAAACAATATCAATTGTATATTATTGTATATATGTATATAATTTCAGCGATTTAAAATATAGCTATACATACCAAATATTGATGCCTTCGTTTAATAAAAGGTAACAAAAGGTTCTTTATATTTTCAACAAAATTAATTTCATTTGATGTACTCATCAAAAGTTTTATCTTCTCCATGTTACTCAATTTCTCTAATTTATCTAATGACATATCCTCCAAATGTACTGTGTAAACGAGATTGTCTAAAGTTTCCAATTCCAATAACAAATCTACCAGGCCATTAATATTATGAGACTTTCCGATTTTAACTAATTGCAAAGCATTATCTACTAAAGAACTGTTCTTTTCAATTTCAAAAGCACGTGTCTTATACCATTTTTGTAATAAATCTGGTGTAAGTTGTGTATTTCTAAAAATAAAATAACGATAATTAGATGATATAAATAATTAGATAATATAAATACTATACAGACAATAATGTAACAAAATTCTTACCTATATATTAACAAGGAGGGATCCAATTCATACAATATTTCTGATCGATCGTCTAAATCAAGATTTATTATTTCATTAAACTCGTGTTTTTCTGACCAATCTTTTTGTCGTAATTCACGTTGATCTAACAAAAATAGTTGACCTTCTGAATCGCATTCTGGTAGCAGTTTTTGATAATCCAACGTATTTAAAGTTTCTGGGAAAAAGCTGATAATTGCCAGCCAATGAGGCAACAAACTTTCTCCATAATAAGTAAACATAATTTCAACAGCTCGGCAATCACTATCTTTGGCAAATCTGTAATTTAAAAAATAATTCGTGACAAAATAAAAATACATAGTATTTTTCATTAATCGATAACAAAATATGTAAGTATATTAATACCTAATTGCATTTTCAATAGGTGATAACCTTCGAAACTCCTCGTAAAATTCTTTTTTATATTTGAGTGGCGACTCTAATATAATTTCATACGTAAGCAATTTATCTAAATGATTTAGAAGCTTCCTCCGATACCTAATTAATTCTTTCTGAGCCTCAGATAAATTTTTTATGTCTATTTTTTCAAGCATTTCATTAACTTTCTGTACCTGTTAATATGATTTCCAAAATTAAATTAAATTATATTTCTTTATATACAATTTTTCCTTATAATATAATGCATGTGCATTTTGTAAGATGTTCTTACTTACCTGTCTTAAACTTACAGTAATTTCATCCAGTGCTTGCCAATCGTCTATATCAGGAGTTACAAATTTATCATTGTCGCATATATCGATAGCTATTAAAGTTTCTAGATTTGCGCCTCTCAATCCGAAATTCAATAGTTCCCTTGCAGCTTCCATAGTATCAGGGACACGTACAACACATTCATTTAAAACCCAAGATCTTTTGCTTATTTTGCTTAAATGTTCTGCAATGGCGTTCAATGATAATTCTGACTTTCTCCACTGCGTTTGATACACGAGATCTGTATCCAAATTATATGTGTTTGCTAAAGCTAAAGCTTCCTCGTATTCCTAAAACATCCATACAACTTCTCAGTTACTTGATATGTTAAAGTTAACTAATAAATTCAATAAAACTATTTATACATATACCTCAATGTCTATTTTTCTAGAATAGAGCTCTTCTGGAGTCGTGCTTTTCAAGCCCAAAATTCTATAAGTTCGATGCAATACTTTCAATTTCTTTCTCTTTGGTTGAAATCTTTCAATATCGGTTATTGAATACAATGTGCTTTGTACCAAATTCGTGGTATAATTTAATATAGTAAGAGGTTCTAACTCATCATCGTCCTTCTCGCTTTCAGATGATGCTTCTTGATTATAAAATGAAACAGATTTTTATTCTTTCCATACACTTAATAATTCATACATTTTTAATAAAAAGATCATAAATAAAATACAAATTAGCTAATAATTACCATACCAGGATATTAATTGCAAGAGTAATAAACCATAAATATGCTACAAACCTGACAAATGACCGTCGTTGGGTTCTCTACTTCGTTTTTTACTTGTAATAAAGGTTTCGCAATCTAAACATAAAAATCCTTTCTCTAAACCAAGCTCGCATACTTGTGGTTGTCCTGCTAGAAATTCTGGACTAACACCTAGCAAATTCTTTAAGTTCCATGTAGAACAGACCGAAGTGGAACCTGAATATCGAGCTATTATGATAGCCTTAAAAAAGAATAATTATTTTAAAATAATAATTATTTTATAAAACATTAGTATTATTTGAAAGATGTTTAACTTATAAAATATATGTATAAATGAGATAGATATGTTACCTGGTCAGACCACCAACCGATATCTATTGGATGAAACTCTGTAAACCCTGGTGGAAATTTTTTAGACTTTGTATGTCCCAGAGGATTAGGTACATTATATTCCGGTTGCTCAGGCAACTTCCATTTTTTCTGTAGTATTAAGTTTGGCAAACCCCATAGCGAGACTGAACCATTCGTATGCAAGCATACCAGAAACTCGCCATTTGGTGAAATTTTTATCGAAAATATAATCGACTCTGATTGAAAGCTAAAGTTGGGAATCAAATTCCATATGGAAAACCGCGAATTGCTGGTAGCAGAATCTTCAAACGTAAATGATAATTTGCAGTATGGATAATCATTCAAGAGTCGCCACGAAGTTAATCCAAACTCAGATGCAGTGGACTAAAACAATATATAAGTATATTACATTTGCAAGATTACATATCATGCATATAAATAATACTTATTAGATATATTTACCGTCAATTTTTGTGTTATCATATTTCCAGCAACATAGAATAAGCTACGTTTTTCATCATACGCAACGACGTTAACACCGTTTTTGTAAAAATTGCCGAAAGAAAAGTCATAATTTACAATGTAGCCACTTGTAGAAATATGATAAGACCTCAGCAACCCGCTATACGAAATTAAAATAAATTCGTAGGCCCATTTTTCATTTGTTGTCCTTGGCTTAAGGAATAACATAGACGCTATAGCGTCACCAGCTTCAAGAATATGAGGACTTTGTGAAATCGTTTTTAGACTTATGTTAAATATATTATTTCCCAATGCATTGTAAAAGGATGTATAGCCGCTACTAGACGCCAATACTAAGATCATTCCATTGGGACTCCAGGCAAGCTTACGCCATTGAGGAAAGGCATCCTTTGGAGCTAGATAATACAAGCATTTCACATATAAAGCATAACTGAGAAAAATTAGATGTCTGTCGGGAAATGTTAACGGTACTGATAATATTAACGTGTCATTTACCAGATGCCTTCCCTACTATGGAGGAATATTCATCTTTGGCCTTCCGTATTTCAATGATATTCTCTTGTAAAATAGCAAGTACTCGACCATGATCGCCGACAGCAAATTTCCATGGCAGCGTGAGACTGACTTGCTGCAAGATGCTCTCAGGTAGGGAGTACCTATTGTTGAAGTACCTGAGAGCATTTTTTATGGTGCCAGTAGCTGGAAGAATAGCCGCATCGTTCTTGCATTTCTGAAATGTTGAACATTTTAGAAGTACAGCTATGGTAATGCTTCTTTTTTTCAAGTAGCTTCCAACTCTAAAACTCCAACTCTACATAGCACAATTAACATCTAGACTTCGAACGGTAATATTCTTTAACCCTGCGATTTCCCGCTCGCGTATCCTTAAAAAGTCTCAGACTTACTATCAATTCCGGTTCCTGCTTGCGAACGAAATATTCCAATAGTTCGTACAGAATCGGCTCGTTTGACGTTTCGTCCACGTTGCTCATCTTGTCACAACGAACACGTACATAACCTAGCAAACTCGCCAAATTCGGAGATGCATGGAGATAGGTTAAAGAAAGCACCTATACAGACACAGGGTAAATGGGCGCGTTCAGCAGACACAACTGTTGAGTTCGTCTTATCATCACTCTACGTTGATTGGTTGGTTCTAAAAGTAAGAGCCAATCACGTTCGATTGCTACTGAGCGGCTTGGTCTGCTGAACGCGACCAACCTGAAGGAGAGCTCACTCCTCTCCGATTTTGATGAAATTAAGCTCATTCGACGTGTTTTTACTTCACTTTTTACTCAAAACGACCGAATCTGGCAGAAAAAAGCGTCGCTCTGCCCTGCCCCGCGGAGAGGAGTGAGCTCTCCTTCAGATTTACCTCTATTGTTTTAAAAAATAATTGTTGTGCAACTATCTTTTAAAAAATAAAACCCAAGCGGTACATATCTTTTGTGATCCCATTCAAGGGTCTTTTCTTATTCCAACCCAAGTGGTAGTAGCTTTCCTCTTTAACAAAGTTATAATATTACAAAGATTCATTTTAATCACAAAGAATTAAAGAGTTAACAGTACAAAATAAAAATATTTAATCAAAATAAAATAAATTTTTCTTGTAAAAAAACTTGGCGCTGCCATACCTCGAAATTTAATAAAGTACTAAAATTTAATTCAATAAAAAAACAATAAATAGGGAATATACATAATTTAGGGAAGAATGCGACGTGAGTAAAAAAGCAGCACCAAATTTTATTTTAGTATTGTTATTTTATGCTTTGATAG
>NW_020226793.1:0-5000 GCF_003070985.1 Temnothorax curvispinosus | reverse complement strand
TAGATCCAGCCTTCCACATGCTCGTACCCATTGCAGCCATCTGTAAATGTTGTACCATTTTACCAATGACAAAGTAATGCACACATTACAATTAAAAATATAATTTATATAAAAAATAATTATTATATAAAGCAATGTGTTATACCTGTCTTGTTCCTTTGGAAATTAAAAAAAATCCACCATCAGTGTTATCACATCTCGGTACTTTTCCACGCCAAATATTTCTCTTTTCTTATGGCAGTTTTTCTATGTTTTCGCGTTCGGTGTCGCCCGCGGTTCTCAACCCGAGCTTCGTAATTACTCGCACGCATACGCATGGGTCCCCTTGGACCCCGCTCCCACGGTTCCCGGGTCTAAGGTTTGTGCGACCGAGTGGTCCCGCTGACCCCTCGGCGCCTCCCCTAGTGACCCTCCGTCCGCTACTTCCCTCCGGAGTATCGCGGTTACCGACTTCCGGGGGTCATTGTTTTGACCCCGCTATCTCCGCGGCCGGTAGGATTATCGCGTCGCGGGTCGGTCGGGTGACGTTCGGGTCCCCCCTGAGGCGGACTCCGCGGCTCGGCCACCGGCTGTGACCGCCGTACCCCTATGCGCGGGGGTCATTGTTGTGACCCCGCGATCTCCGCGCCCGGTGGTATTAGCGCGTCGCGGGTCGGGTGGTTGGCATCAGGGTCTCTCCTGAGACGGACTCCGCGGCTCGGCCCCCGGCTGTGACCGCCGTACCCCTATGCGCGGGGGTCATTGTTGTGACCCCGCTATCTCCGCGCCCGGTGGTATTAGCGCGTCGCGGGTCGGGTGGTCGATGTCCGGGTCTCCCCTGAGACGGATTCCGGGGTTCGGCTCCTGGCTATGACCGCTGTACCCTCGTTCGCGGGGGTCATTATTTTGACGCCGCTATCTCGCGGGCCCTTCGCTCGATTTTCGCCGCGATCGTCCCTATCTCCTCCGCTCGGGTCTGCTGACGAGGCCCGCTCGTTGTCTCGTTCGGTCCTTCATCTGCGGCTCGCCTGCCGGGGTCAATCAGGCCCCGGTTCCCCTATTCGTCGCGTCGCTATATTTTAAGATGAACGCTAGCCATATGGGCTTTTCGGACTCGCTTATCCGGTATTTAGCCTAAAGAAATATCGCTGGCCGCTGCTCCCTTGGTTGCTGCTACCCCTCGGGTGTCCTCGGCTCCACGGCTAGGCGAACGGTTGCAAGGTCGGAGGAGGAGTGTGAGTGTATGTGTGAAGGGGTCCCCCGTAGGAAAGTCCAACCAAGTCCCTGCAAAGGGGTGGGAGGGTTCAGTATGTGAAGGGTCGCCTACGGCCAGGTCGGGTAGAGTAAGAGAAGCTTTGTAAAAGGTTGGGTACGTCCCTACAAAACGCCATTTCTGTAATTCCTTGGAATTGGAAATAAACCATACTACTACTACTTACTTCATACTATACTTACTTATGTATTTTCTTTCATATATTTAATACACATATAATTAATATACATAAATAAATGTTTCCAAGTTTCCATATAGCTCCAAAAAATCAACGGTTTACGATTTAAATCTTTAATTCTGATTTGCTTACAGCATATTATAATTTTCTTGAATATCTCAAAAAGTATTAGGCAAATAAATAGTATATTGTAGGGCGGCAGTGTAGTCTAGTGGTAGAGTGCCAGACGCGTAATCTGAGAAACCAGGTTTGAGTCCACTAGAGCCATGTAAACATGGAATGTTTTTCCGAAAGTTGCGTCCCTCCGTGCAAGATAGGCTTTTGTGCGGAGCAAACTGGGCTCTGTCTTTTGGAAAGAAACGTTAAGCCGTTGGTCCAAAGGATTAAAGTAAGAAGAGAAGGGTAGTATTGAATAAAAAAGTTGAGAACGTCCCTACAAAACGCCTTGCAACCCTGAGGGGAGTCAATAATAATTATATGTGTAACAAGTGCGGGAAGTTGAGAATAGGGTGTGTAACACGTGCGGGTTGAGAATCGGCTCGTGCGTCCACTCCGCACTCGTGTCCAATTTCTCGCGTGGGGAATTGGCTATTTGTCGTACAGATGGCGCGCGCGTAATGGGCCACTTACCACGCACTTTGTAATATAAAATAGGGTGTGTAACACGTGCGGGTTGAGAATTGGACACTCGTGCGGGTGATCGCACTCGTGTCCAATTCTCAACTTCCCGCACTTTTTACACAAATAACTATTGTACAACTAGTGAGAAAACTCGCTTCGCTCGTGCGACCAACTTCACACTCATTTGGACTCGACCACTCTTCCCACGAGTTGTTCATACTATTTTTCCTAACAAAAGCGTGAAACAGGCCGTTTTCGCGCTTGTTTTACAATTTCATTTCTCCACTAGTTAAGAAATGCTCCATTTCTCAATGTTTACGTCACGATTGCGAAATGGATCGTTTTGCTCACTCAAAACAAGCGCGAAAAGCGGCCCATTTCACGCTCGCGTTAAGAAAAGAATTTTTCAAACAAAAGTTGTTCAAATTAATTAATAGAGAAAGATGGTACAATAAAAGAGAGGGGTTTTCATTTAAAAAATATGACTTATATAACATTGTGCTTTGTAGCAATGTTTAATAACTGGAAATTTGTTCGACCTTATAATTTTATAATAAACTTAATATAACGTTGAGTAATAGCTAATAATAATAATAATAACTGTCTTGTGGTTTGATAAGCAAATTAATTTTATTATTAAAACTTGATATGGATAGAAACAATAAAAACATTGACAAAAACTTACTTTGATGATTGACAAAATCTTATAAAAAGACAATTACTAAATTTTTATTAAGAAAAATTTTGGATTTATACAGGAGAATAGATTGCTTAAGTTTTAGATTTCTTTATTCAATTCTAGATAATGTTAATTTTTATATAATATTTTAAACACCATTGTACCACGTCATTCTCCGATTTTCTTCGCGTTGTAGTTCTGCAATTATACACAGATAGAATTTCAAAATCACTTCGCATTCATCAATCTTGCTTTTAACTAAAAAAATATGTATGCAAATGTAATTATACAATATGTGGTTAGATTCCGATAACTCTGGCGCCTTAATTTGATGATGGTTTCTGGTAGTACTTTTAATGCTGAACAAAAAATTATATAGGTCTTATAAGGCTAACAGCTCTAATTTTCGAGATATACAGTGTTAAAGTTAAAAATAAATAATATGAATTTTTAAATAATACTTCAATTGTGTGTGTATAAACAGTACACACGTAAGCGAGGGAGGGGCTACCGCATCTCCCCTGAAATTAAATATATCTATGCTAAGCACAAATACTGTTATGTTTCACGTAAAGAATGTACACAAGAACACGCATATTTTTTCCACTCGAGACAAAAACGTAAACAACGTAAGATATTTTGAGGTCTACCCTCTTTTTTCTGACTTAAATATAGGGCGAAACAAGGTTTATCATTGTCACGGTTCGTGTTTTCAATTTTTCACGCGAACCGAGGTTCACCCCCATCTCTCCCCTGCTTTCGGGAGAAGTGCGGTAGCCCCTCTCTCGCTTACGTGTGTACTGTTTATACACACACAATTGAAGTAATTTATTTTTAACTTTAACACTGTATATCTCGAAAACCAGAGCCTTATAAGACGTATATAATTTTTTGTTCAGCATTAAAAGTAGTACCAAAAACCATCGTCAAATTAAGGCGCCAGAGTTATCGGAATCTTGCCCAATATGTTATACGTTATTACATATCTATTAATAATAAAATATTAAATTATTACAATAAACTAATTGCAGCTAAAAATTTGAATTTTTGAGAATTAATTAATTTTTGATATTATCTAACATATACATAAAATTGTAATTACACTAATTAATTATTCTAATTAATTATTATAAATTAAGTTCAGTTTATAATTGAAATTAGTAATTAAAATATGTATATATTTTCTGGAAATTTATTTTTATCATATTTACTTTATATATAATTAATATTTTTACCATGATTAGCACATGTATCCAAAATTTGATTGCGCATAGCAATAAGCCTGAAGTTTAGGTGCATTCTGGCGTCCATTATTTTCTTTATTTTTTCCACATTGATATGTACACCTGACATCTAGAGATTTTGCATATGAATGAGTAATAATAAAAGGTATAAAAAATAAAGGTAGTAATAGTAAAGAAGTAAATAGTTGTAAGAATGTATATAAATAAAATAAAAATTATTAAATGAAGCTAAAAATACATGAAATAAAATCAATAAAAATTAAAAAAAATTTTTAATATATAGATGCTTCTGTAAAAAGTAAATAAAAAAGCATATTATTTGACATAAAGAAATAATTGCAACGTATTTAATAAATTATTTTATCACTTTTTAAATTCTTACCACATCTTTCCTCTGTAAAAGACAGACAAATAGACAACCAACTTTTAAAGCTGATTTTTCAATATCCGTCGTCATTATATCGTCGTCTACTAACTCGTCCATTTTCATTAAATCCTCTAAAAAATAAATAATTATAAACATTAATTTGTGGGAAGTACTTTAGAACAGAGGCAGTTTAAAACATCTCGAATAAAGAACAAATTTGTCACTTTTTTTCATGTTAAACGCATTTTTCAGTTGTCAACTGGTCAATAAACAAACTTCACATGAGAGCTTTCGCTCTGTTAGCTGTCAAACTAACTTACAAGCTGTTAATGATTTTTGCTAGCTGTTGTAATTATTATGGCTCGCAAATATAAGTATTTTTATATTAAACTATTGCTCAAAAGGAAATTCACTTGTATGTTCTGGTTATGATTATGTATGTTTTGCATTGTAATGAACGAAATACAACTATATAATAAAAGAATTGGTATGAAATATCACGTTTTCTTTTTTCAAGTTAAGGTTGGGGCAGTATATTAAACAAAGAGAAATTTGAAAGAAAAATTTGTGAGACTAATTCTTGCCTTAATTAAGGTTCCAATAGGTGAACACTTTTTAATATTAGAAAGAATCATTTTAATTACAGAGAATTAAAGAAG
>NW_020226792.1:1379-3637 GCF_003070985.1 Temnothorax curvispinosus | reverse complement strand
CTTCTAATTGCTAGAACTATTGATATATTTGATATAGAACTGTAGAACTATTGTAAAACAAACTAGAACTCCGAAGAAATAATTGATTTTCATGATTTGGTGCGCTGCGTGAACTTATAGCGCACCATATTTTCAAATTCGATTTTTTTATATTTAATTATCGGAACTATTTAAAATACTTATATAGAACTCTAGAATTATTTAAAAGAAAGTCAGAACTCTAAAAAAACTTTGAGATTTTTAGGTATGGTGTGCCAAGTTCACAGGACCATCTATACAATAATTTCAGA
Organism: Temnothorax curvispinosus; assembly: GCF_003070985.1. Lineage (NCBI taxonomy): Eukaryota > Metazoa > Arthropoda > Insecta > Hymenoptera > Formicidae > Temnothorax > Temnothorax curvispinosus. The sequence goes on along the minus strand of NW_020226792.1, from coordinate 3,347 downwards.
TGGATATACAAGGAATGTGGGATTTATTTGATAATCCATCGGATGACGATGATGATATTATCGAGCATCAACCTGAAGGCGAGCATCATCCTAAAATCCCAAATTTCTTTGAAACTGTTGTATTAACATATTCTTTAACAGAGGTAAGAGACTTAAGTCCATTTCTACCCATGTAAATTAACTTTAACCTTGGTTCAATCTGCTTTTCAACTTACTTTCTCACATTCTTAGCAGTAGAAAAGGAAGTTAAAACAAAATTAAAATTAATTTACATTGGTAGAAATGATTATTAGTTTTGCTTTATTATATTTCATTGTTATAACTTTTTGCTGATGTTTCTTCTTATAAGTAATACATAATATTAACATTGTTTCATCAGATTTCAAGTCACACTTTCGACTAGAAAAGCATACGTATGAAAGATTGGTGCAAGACTTTGGACCTCGTTTATACCACGAATATGGTGCTCCAAAAATGCCCCCTCATAAACAAATAGCTCTAACATTATGGTGCCTTGGTAATCAGGAAGTTTACAGGTTAGTGTCTTTATTAGTATGTGAAAAACATTCGACTTTTTTCAAACTTTGCTAGAAATCGATCCAAACTTACCTAACTGTGTACAAACACACACACTACACAATTCTAATTTTATATATAAATATATAAAATTTCTGTTTTAGATCAGTAGCAGATAGGTTTGGTATATCTAAAGATACCGTCTGGAAAACTATATTTGAAGTTATGATGCTACTCACTACAGATGTTGAGAGGTATATAAAATGGCCTGAACCACATGCAATGATAAACTTTGAACGAGAATTTCATCAATTAAGTGGTTTCCCTGGGGTAATTGGAGCAATTGATGGCTCCCATATTGCTATAAGTGCACCAATTGAAAATGCGGATAGCTACATTAACCGTAAAGGCTATCACTCAATAGTATTACAAGGCATTTGTGACTATAAGTTAAAATTTATTGATGTTTTTACGGGTCTATGTGGGTGTGTTCATGATGCCAGAGTTTGGCGTTTAAGTCATATTAAGCAGTTAATAACAAATGACGAGAATAGATATTTCCAAAATCAATATCATCTGTTAGGTGATTCAGCATATCCCTTATCAAAATACTTGTTAACACCATATCGAGATAATGGTCACTTAAACAATGGACAGAGAAATTTTAACATTAAACACTCAAGAACTCGTGTAGCTATTGAGCGTGCGTTTGGTATTCTAAAAGGAAGATTTAGAAAATTAAAATATATTTACATGTATAATACGGAAATGATCCCCTTGGTAATTCTTACTTGTTGTATGTTACATAACATATGTACATATAGAAAATGAGGATGCACCATTAGAAAATGAAAATGAACCAATGGATTTAAATCCAATAGAAATGCAAGTTATTAATGAAAATGTGTTTATAAACGGAGCAGAGAAAAGAGAAATTATTTCTCATTTATTGTAAATTATTATAAAGTACCTTCTAAAAATGTTAAATGCTTTTGTAATAAACTATACTTTTTTATATTATTATTCTTGAAAAATAAAAACATTCTCTAAATTTGTGAAATTGTAAGAATACATATTTATTTACTAATATATTCATTACATTATACATATTTATAATATATTAGTTATCCATTATTTAAATATCTCTTTATTATATCCTGTACATTTTATATTTATTCTTATAAATTTATGTAAAAAAATTAATAACTAATGATCACATAGGATTAATAATAAAAAAATATTTTCTTAAATCTTTTAATCTTTCAGTACGTACACGTTTAATAATTATCAATCTACGTAGCCATTTGATAAATGGCACACGATTTTTTTGCTTTATTTTATTTAATGTATGCACACGAGGAAAAATATAACAATTATAACTTAACTATTTTACTTAATTTTAATTAAGTAAAGATAATTTTAATTAATATCTTAACAATTATTGTAAATGTT
>NW_020226792.1:0-1369 GCF_003070985.1 Temnothorax curvispinosus | reverse complement strand
CACACACACACACACACACACACACACACACACACACACGCTATAATTTTAAAGGGAAAGGAATATGAAATAAGACAGATAGAATGTCAATTCAATTCGTAATTATATTTAATACATTTATTATATATAACTTTTAAATACGTCTAACTTTACATAAAAAATAAAAATAAAAGCGTTTGTTGTAGCAAAAAATATTACACTATATGTATTTGTATTATTAACTTTTATACAACTTTCATATAATTGTCTATAACAAACATAACTTTATGTAAAGTATTGAGAAGATAATAATCTTTAACAAAAAAAAATATGACATCTTGTCCAACAAAAACAGTGGAATGTTTGAATACAATAAAAAAAGAAAAATGTTATAATATAGTAATATGATTAGATAATATCACATTTTTTTAATACTTTTAATATAACATTCTTTTATACTTTTAAAATTGTAATTGTAATACTTATGTAACTACTAACTTATATAACTTTATTTGTTTAAATATTTTTCTAATAAGGATATAAATCTCTCTCGCTGAGCATAATTTCTTTCATAATGTTGTTGTCTTTGTTCAATTAATTGTTCAACCCAAGCTGGTGTTTTGGATTATCTTGTTCTTACTATTCGATTTTGTGCAAAGTTAGTTGATTGTATTGAATGTAAATTTTCTTCATTTTCTTCAGTACAGTTATTAAAATTAGTTTCTTCTTCAGTACAGTTTTTAAAATTAGTTTCTATATTTGTGCTTTCAGATGTACTTAAAGCAGTTTGATTTAATTGAAAGCCACGTGAGCTCGATGCTGTAGACAATGGTACAATATCTGGTTTTTTAACTAACATGTCATTAATAATATCATAATATTCCCACTTTTGTCTTGCTGCGCCCGTTTTATTCTTTGCATCTTTTATCGTTTTATATTTTTTTTTCATTCCATTCCATTTAATATTACAATTTTCCGCCGACAAATTGTAACCATGAATATTTATTGATGCAGCAATGTCTTTCTATACTTGCTTATTTACTGGACTCGTCACAAGTTCTACATGCTTATTAATTTCAGTTAACAGCAATTTCACCATTGCATCAGTCCACTGAATTCTGCTGCAACTAAATATATATATATACATACAATAATTATTTACTGCTTAAGAGAATTTGGAATAATACACTTATAAATACAATTATTCTAATTAAAGAATCATACGTACCAATATCATGCACTTCATTTAATGATCCTTCTTTCTCAGTCATTTTGTAGAACAAGATAAATCTGTGGAATTTAAAGCTGTTTTTCCATAAGAACACATGTAAAATTAGAAGTACAATAACTCATGAACTAGTTAAGCCCATTCTACAATAGCCGTAAAAGT
>NW_020226791.1:1644-1991 GCF_003070985.1 Temnothorax curvispinosus | reverse complement strand
GATCGACGCGCGACAATGTTTTATTTTTTTTTTTTTTTTTCATTCACTTCGCGTTCGACCTGTAATTCATGATTCGCGATAATTTACGTGACGCGCGTTCGAACTCGGCGTCGCGGTCGCTCTCGTCGTTTCCCAATTTGGTCTCGTCTCGCGGTTTTTCCTCCTTTCGTCTCGCGGTTTTCCCACCCGTTCCCGACGCGACGCGTCGAGAGAGAGAGAACGAGCGAGACGACTCGTCTCTCTTCGTTCGCGACAATGTTTTTTTTCATTCACCTCGCGTTCGACCCGCGATTCGCGATTCGCGATAATTTATGTAACGCGCGTTCGAATTCGGCGTCCCGGTCGCT
>NW_020226791.1:0-1634 GCF_003070985.1 Temnothorax curvispinosus | reverse complement strand
GTAACGCGCGTTCGAATTCGGCGTCCCGGTCGCTCTCGTCGTTTCCTCCTTTTTTTTTATATTTTTCATCGGAGGATGTCGGCGAGCGGTTGTCATCATTCCGGGAAAATCGCGTCCGGCAGGGGTACGTCTTCCGTCGAGACGACGAACGAGGAAGTATAAATTGAACGGGCGCGCGAACGGCGCGGCAAACGGTTTTTTTTCTACGAGAATTCTAGAACGCGGTCGAGTTAATATATTTTGTAAAAAAAAAATACGGTATGGGAACGGACGGACGTTATTGCTCGTCGATGGTGCGTTTGCTTCGCGGCAGAGAAATCGGATTTCGAAACGTACTCGCTGGCGCTGACACGTGGTGTCCCAAGCATTTTAGATCGCATATCAGTAAAAACGAACGCAGGTGGAGGCCCAAGAATTTCAAATTGCATATTGGTAGAACCGAACACATTTGGAGGACTTTGGACTCATACGTTAAAACATGTTGGTGTATCGTTCGCGGCAGCGTCCGTAACGTTTACGACGAAGTATTGACGCACGAGTTCTGTTCACAGTGTGGAGGGAAATGTAAAATAGGTTTGTGGGATATTTATGATTGCACCGAAACATTAATATGGGAGGATTCAAGATGGAGATCTTTTTACTTTGATATATAGATGTCAGCGATGCGAATGTAGCGTCGACGATACGTCTCAGCCGGAACGCCAACGTATTTAGACGTCCAATTGATATCTTATAGAGAGAGACTGATTCGATATCTATCGACATCTATAAACGTTGAAAAGACGCTAGCATTCTCGGCTGGGGTACTCGCGAATGAACGATCGCCGTTATCCGTCGTCCGAGGAATCGGACAACGAATTGCGCTGTCGCGAGCCCATGCCTAAGTTTTCGTCCGATTCGGGCGACGAATGGGCGAGAGTCGAAACACCGTTGTCGAGTGCGCGCGCGTCGGTGGCGAAGGAGGATCCGCGATGGAATCTGGCTACCCATCATCTGCGTAGGGAAATCGGAGCGCGAATCCATCGCGAGCGAAAGTGGATAGAGACGACGTTGGCGAACTCCGCCAGGGCGAACGATTATATGCGTCGCCTGCCGCTCAAGTATTATGTCTATCACGAGTCGGTGTACGGAGGACAGAGCAGGATATATCGGGTTCAAACCGACTGGTCTCGTCGTCTTTTCGACCGAGTGAAATTCAACGTTCCCGAGGGTGAACCTTTCTGGACGCGATGCGGAAAGAGTGCGACGAGTTGCTCGCCGCGGACGTCCGCGACGCGGACGGTTACCGCGCGTGGAGACGGCGATGCGACGAGTGTCTCCGACGCCTGCGGGAGCAGTGTCGAGTCAAACGCTCCGGGAAGCGAGGAAACACGGGAGCCGTGAGCGCTCTGGTGGCTCTGATAGCGCGATTGGAAGGTTCGAGGGAGGATCTGCGTCGACGATTCGAACGCGCCGTAGGTGCCGGCTTGGACGGAGGGGAAGGTGGTAGCGGCGGCAGCAGCAGCGACAGAGGTTTCTCGTGGATCGAGATCGACGCGGCGTTCCAACGTCGCGTGCTGACCGGCGCCGTGACGAACTCGACGTACATCGAGCCCGCGCGATTTCTCGACGACGCGAAGGGCACCGTGCTCGAA
>NW_020226790.1:0-1511 GCF_003070985.1 Temnothorax curvispinosus | reverse complement strand
GATGCACGTCGACATTATACTTTTATATTACGCTTCCAAATCTTGATATATTTGGAGAGTTTATCAATGTTTTTCTTGTTGTGCAATTCGGGGGAACTTGTTTTCGCGTTCGTACCAATGGTATATCTCTTATATGAAATACATCTTGTGACGAGCTGACAGCTCGCCGCAACTCAAGACGCCATATTGGGATAAAAATAGGGTAAGGAAATCTGTACTTCCGTAATTTTTTCTCGTTTTCTATATAAAATCGGAGTTCCCCCGAATCATTAATGTATGTACTGCAATTCTGAAAAAGGATTTTTAATTCTGTCAAATTAATACGACGCTACGTGCCGACAAAAAATGCCGGTAAAACAGACGGCTCCAGCATCCCCTTAAGTACATGTATTATTTGTTGAAAACCACGGCCGTGGCAATTTGCATCATTCTATCTTTCTCGTTCATTAGATGTAAACAAGGATAGAATGACAATAGCATGCTCCGCGAACGCACATTTAAAATGACTTATTTCTTGTAAAGTGTTGGTAACCTCACCTGATTTTTCATACACATGCCCCTTATTACTGTATATTTAACATATATCAAATTTAGGTACCTATCTAATACTTGTTCTCACGAAAGGTCTACCTTAAGTAAAAGTTACTTATATTACCTTAAGGAGGGTGGTTGCTCAAATCAATTTGATAAGAATTAGTTCAAATTTATGGAAAATATTCGTCTATGGAAATCTCTCATCCATGCCAAAGTTGAAGATAATTGTCTGCATGATTGTCGAGTAATTAATTATTGAAGTTATATTCTTGTCTTTCTCTTATACACGGGCGACACAGCAAAAATGTTACCTAACCTGTAACGTAACTCTCGAAAGCATATTAAAAATGATAAGAATTTATTGAAAATAAGTGCAAATAATTCTTTACGTATTTAGGAAGAACTTTCTCGAAGATCGAAATAATTCGTCTTTATAGTTATTAAAAAATTGTAAAAATAAAACAGGACCACATTTATTATTTCCACATTCCAACGTGGATAATAACGTGTTTGGATTTCAATTGTACAAACAACTCTTTTTAGACCATAAGAAACAGTAATTGAATGCATTCTACATATTTATTTGCTAAAAGTCGTTTATTTTATGCGACGAAAATCTAACCTACATGCATTTCCCCTGCCGCGCCGCCTGCCCCGCAGCGGGACGCTAACCAACCTCCTTAAAGTAACCTCATTTCAAATCAAATCGATGAACTGTCATCAATAGGCCAGTCATAGGGGGAAGTGGTAATCATTGATACAGCGGGAACATTGATACAGTCATCATATCTCTGCATGAGAAACATCTAAGAAGGTCACGTATCCATACATAGATGACGTTACGATGCACAAATAACCTAACCAAATTTCGTACGCGAGCAGTAGCCAGTTGATGAATGACAGGTATAAACGTGTTTTGCGTACTCTCAGAGGTAAATATTTTCAAAGTCTTTGAAGCGTGATTTTTTACATTAATC
>NW_020226789.1:0-11450 GCF_003070985.1 Temnothorax curvispinosus | reverse complement strand
CTCTGTTAATATCAAATAAAGCTACGTGCGGTTGAAAAACTTGTAATTTATGTAAAAATACGTTATCTACGGGTAATCTCTTTCTAATTTCCTCGGCAGCAGTGACGTAAAACTGCAAACAATTTTGTCTAATAGTAGTTGTGACATCTGCATGTCCTTCCTCCACTAAATTGCAAAGATATTCTTCGCATTCTGATCCCAAAGTTATATCAGTAATAGATTTGTGATTCTGTGCTTCGCGAAATGGAATATTTGTGAGCAAATGTTTTAATAAATCCGGCTTTAAAAAGTTTTGACAAATTTGCATGAGAAAATTAACGAATTTAGATTGCAATAAATGAATTCGTGTCTCATAAGCTTGAAAATACGCATTAAATGAATTGAAGAAATTTAAAACATATTTTAGAAACAAAAAGTACGCTTTTGCATCTACATTTTCCATTAAAGATAATAAATATTTCCTAGACTTTGCTTTCTCAATTACGACCATTTCATGAAGAAAATTTCTTAGTGAATTCCTCGACTCAAAAACTCTGTCAATACACGAATAACGCGAAAGCCACCGAGTTTCGCATAATTTCAAATTTTTGCGATTTGTATCTTGAAAACATTCGCAAAATTCATTAAAAATAGCAAAACGCTTTGGACTACTGTTGATATAACTTGCAATTTTTCTGAGAAATTCTTCACAGAAATCAGGCATTTTTGCGCATGCAGCTTGTGCAGCCAGTGCAGCGGAATGGCAAGGACATGAAAATGTTAATAAGTTGTTGCATTTTAATTCAAGTTTGGTTTTGAAAGATAAATGTTTTCCTGTCATAACAGACGCATTGTCGCATGCTAGTGCAATAATATTTGAAAATGGTATCTCAAGTTTATATATTTCATTTTTAAATGCATTGAATAACTTTTCTGCACTACAATCTTTGGCATCAATATTAATTAACTTAACTAACTGTGACCGAATATCTAACGTTTCGGGATCAACATATCATACAAAAAACGTCATCCATTTGTCATTAGTTATATCAGATGTTTCGTCAACAAAAATAGAAAATTTCGTATTCTGAATATTTTTGGTCACACGTTTTTCCTCAACCGGACACAAAACATTCGAAAGAATATTTGTGCATTTCGTTTGACCAAGATTCATGTTTTTCAAAACTATAGGATCATCTCCTATGATTTGACAAAGCTCGACAAGTCCTTTTGCAGCTTGAAATGGAATATTACTTTCGGTAATGTATGCGGATACTCGAATCTGCTTTTATTTTCTTGTCGTATGTCAAATGCTCTTCATCATTTTGTGTATTTAAATCTTCGTTCGATTTGTTCGCTTCTATATCACTATTTTTTTTGTGCATTTCGGATTCTGCGTGTCGATTTATGTGTGATAGACCGCCAAAAATTGATCTATCACAAATCAAGCAAAAGAACGATTTGGGATCATTTGCTTCACGTAACTATAATTTGAACTCGGGTATATCGAGCCATTGTGGTCTAAATGTTCTTGTGTACTGTCTATTTTTATCTTGTACATTTTCATTATTTTAGTACACAAAACATTTTTTTTTTATATTATTTTTATGACACGCAGAATCCGCATGCCTGAAAACATGTGATAAACATGAAAAATTTTTATTGCATATATTGCAATAAAAAAGGGTGTTATCCGATGATACTTGGCGTATCCAAAGTTTATAGCGATCGTCGCTAAGCCAAGCTTGTGAAAACTTTGGCTTCGGCCTTTTTTTCATTTCATCACATGTTTCCATGTTGAATAAGAAATATAATAGAAAAAGTAGAATAGGAAAGATAGAAATAAAATAGTAAAAGAATTGTGAGAAGGAAGAAAGACAGAGAAAAATGAAAAATACAAGTGCAGAAATATAAACGAAAAAGAAGAAAAATTAAGAAAAGAAGTAAAAAAATAGAAACAGGAATTGGAAATATTGAAAAATACCGTGAGAAGATTTGCGAGACTGGAGAAAAGCTACAGAACGTGGCGATCAGCAAGACAACGAAACGTTCCTTTGCAATGCTACGTGGCTGTAAACAAATGCGAATCGACTTCGCATAGATTGCATAGATTGCAGATAAAAAACGCGGATCGCGCAGACCGTACCTCTGTCGGTAACGCAATCGTGTTGATAATGAGGATGCATAATATCGATGTTAGTTTATAAAATAATTATTATGATGTACAAACGGTGTCATTAATGCCTGGTCCCCAAAATTGGATGCGTTTCGGAAACTCACTCTTCATCTCTTTTTAAGGGGGACAGTTAGAACGAGACAAAGAGTGAGCTTTCGAACGCCGTCTTTGAAAATATATTTTTGTGTTTATTAATGTAACTTTCATATTCATAAAAAAAATGAATCTTAAATTTTACAAATTTTAGTTTATATTTTTACAATTACTTGTATTTTTTCTAATGTATACCATTCGAAATGAGTAACGACAAAAAAACTTAAACAAAGTCTTTTACACATTTAAATAGTGACTTTTGGTTTAATAAATGATAATTCGACTGAAGAGATCAATTTAATACATCATATAATAAAATATAATTAAGTTATATAAATGTGATTTAGGCCGGTATTTATAATTTGTTCTTATTTTTAAGATAATCTAAAGTATTTCTTTTTCAGACATTATTATAAAAAGACTATGTTAATGCCTTAAGATTGTACTTAAAATAATTTTAAAATAAAAAACAAAATATGAATACTGCTCGGGGAAAATCTTTTATATTGTGCCAAAATATACATTTATAGATTATAAATATTGCTAATGACATATTAATAAATTTGATAATAAAAATTGCAGTATTATAAGCATAAAACATCTTTTATATATTGATTGTCACCAAAAAATGATAACCATATTGATTTGATGACATAAAACAGAATTTTATAAATAAATATCAAATAATTTAAAAAAAAATAAATATTTTACAACTTTCTATTTTTCTTTATTAATTTATTATAATAAACTAAATATAATAAAAAAATTAAAGTCATTATTTAATTATTTAATCTTTTTATTACAACAATATGTATTGTGTGTGTGTGTGTGTGTGTGTGTGTGTGTGTGTGTGTGGTATGTATATCATTTTTCAAAATTAATATCATAATTTTTTTAAGAAAAAAACGTACTTGTGTTAGCCAAGAGACCATTTCGATTATTTATACTTTTTTTATTCTTTAATTCTTTAATTAATTTAGGTCTTTTATCTACAGAATAAATTATAATTTCACTAATTTATTTAATTGATAAATTTTTTATTTTAATTAACTTTATGCTTTTAATTGTACAATAATTAAGAGACACGATAGTATCCCGCGCCTAGAATGGGAAAGGATATTTTATTATCATCTGTATTATCATCATTAATATATATCTTACAATATTTTATTAGCATCTGTGGAGATACGCGAGACACAATAAACGCGCGAGATAAGTCGGTAACCTAATGCTACGGCGCCTACGGTCTACAGCGGCGCTCGAGCCGCTCAGGGAAGAAAGAGACGGCAGATATGTATGTCTGCGCTCTTCTAATCGTCCGAAGCCGGCCGAGCTATCCCCTCCACGCGTGCTGGCAGCGGGCAGAGGCTCGAAATTGGCATCTCTGCCTCGTGGCCGATCCTCCCTACTCCTATCGAAAAGGAAATTTTACAAACGGTATTTTTCGAAGCGCGCAAAGCTACCGTTTATCTCGTCGATCCAACTCCTGAGTGGGATCTGCCCACCTCTTGCTCGAGCTGGATCCGACTTCTTCGTATTACCGCATTCGCCGTTTCGTTCAAAACTTAAAAAATAAAGTCGCCTCTTCGGCGATCGTCAAGTTGCCTTTGGCCGCAGAAGAGATCCACGAAGCTTCTGTCTTTTGGCTTCGATCGGTACAAGCGACCTGTTTTCCTGATGACTTGAAAGCCTTAAAAGCTCACACTCAAGGTCGGAGGTCGATCGGAGGTCGAATGCGAAGTCGATCGGAGGTCGATCGGAGGTCGGATGCCGCAGTATTGCGAACAAGTCCCTTACGCTCTCTCCACCCATTTATCGGGAAGGATCTATTAATCCGGCTGGGCGGGCGGCTCGAAAACTCAGCGCTGAGTTACAATGAGCGACAGTCATACTCCCGCGACATCATATTTCTGAACTTTTGATCGATCAAGCTCACCGACGCTCCCTCCATGGAGGGACACAACACACGCTTAGATGTCTCCGTCAAACTTATTGGATAATTTCGGCGCGAAGCATGATCAAATCTCACATCCATAAATGTGTTACATGCCTTCGACACTCCGCGAAAACGCCGACGCAATTAATGGGTGATCTCCCGAATCCCCGAGTCAATCTCTCTCCTCTTTTCTCTCACACGGGCATAGATTACGTCGAACCGATGATTATTACCCCCGTGGTCGGCCGTGGTCAAAAGGGGAGCAAACATTACGTGGCGGTCTTCGTTTGTCTCGCCACTAAGGCGATCCACCTCGAGTGTGTCGAGGATTACTCCTCCGAGGGATTCCTTACCGCATTTCATCGGTTTGTCAGTCGACGCGGACTGCCGTCGGACATGTACAGCGATAATGGCACGAACTTTCGGGGTGCGGACCGCGAGCTACAATGCAGCTTTCGCTCGCTTATAAACAACCTTTCCCTCAAATAAATCCTCGCGAATGACGGTGTGAAGTGGCATTTCGTGCCCCCGGCTGCACCACATTTTGGCGGGCTTTGGGAGGCTGGCGTTAAAAGTTTTAAACACTATCTCAAGCGGGTGATCGGTGCTCGTACCCTATCTCGCTCGGAATTCGTGACTATTTTATGTTAGATAGAGGCGTGCCTCAACTCTCGACCGATTTCTCCTCTCAGCGACGATCCGTCCGACTTTACCGCGTTGACGCCTGGTCATTTTCTCATCGGTCGACTGCTCACCAGCGTACCGGAGGAATCATTACTCGAAATCAATGCAAATCGATTGTCGCGATGGCAACACGTGCAACTCATGGTCGAACAGATCTGGCGTCCTTGGTCGTCGGACTACTTACATTCATTGCAACAACGCGTCAAATGGACCGAATCTCACGATAATATCAAGGTTGACGAGTTGGTTTTATTAAAAAATAGCCTCCTTCCTTCTAAGTGGGAACTCGCAAGGATTCAACAGGTCCATCCCGGACTTGACGGTCGCGTTTGCGTCGTTACATTACGCACCGCTAAGTTCGAGCTGAAGCGACCAATAACGCAGATCTGTCGGTTACTTGCGTCTATCTGTCCCACGGAACCAGTAGAATAACGTTAAACTAGACTATTTTGTCCCTCATTAGACTTAAGAACATTGTGCAAAATAGTTTAAGCTCTCAAGTGTATATAGTGTATATAAATAAATGTATCATAAAACGTCAGCTCATTTGCGTGCGCACTTATGCGACCTCGTTCTCCCGTTTGTTTCGCATTCCGTTAAATACGAGGCGGGCGGCATGTTGAGAATCTAACGCTCGAAAAGTGAAAGCGAGCGTTGGGAATATTCGAGAACGCTCGATTTGCTCCAAAACGCGTTTATTTGCCTTCCCCCCGTTTTTTTTGGTGTTTTCGCTCGCGCCCGGACCACAGGTGTACATCGCGTGATCGCACGTACTGCGACCAATAGTCTGGTCGCTTGACGATTTGGAGTCAATCAGCGTTTCTCACGTCTCGAAATTCCTCGCGGAAAAGTTCGGAGCTCCGGCCGCGATCGCTTCGCTTGCTCCGGCCGGGAGCCGGAGGCTCAGTGAGCCATCACAAATCGTACGCGACACTTGTGTTTGTCGACATCGAGAAGACGGAGTCGAATCGTAGCGAGTACGAAAGTGCTAAATAGCGAGTGCGATATTACCACACGAATAGTCTGACATTGTAACCAGCTTTGAATAAAGTGACTCTTGTCTTGTTTTAAGCGAGATACTGACTATTTTCTGTGCTCTCCTCGGCGCGGCGCGCGAAAACCTCGAGCGGTCCACTAACAAAACCTATCACACGATACCGAATGTAAATTCGTCGAACAATAAATTCTACTATGACGACGACGACAAGGAGATTACCATTCCTGAAGGATCGTACGAACTGCGTGATATAGACATGTATCTGAAACGCGTTCTTTTATGGGACCAATCCAATAATGTCTCGACAAACGAAGATGAACCGCACCCATTGATTATTATTCGAGCCAACAACAATACGATGAAGAGCGAGATCAAATGTGCTTATCGGAAAAATTTCACCAAACCGAACAACATTGGATCGCTGCTGGGATTTTCTGCGAATCGCGTGCTGGAGCCGCGACAATGGCACGAATCGGATGTTCCGCTAAATATCATCAACGTAAACATTATTCGCATAGAGTGTAACGTGACAACGGGTGCGTACCGCAACAACAAGTATGTGCACACGATACACGAGTTTTCACCGAGCGTGCCTCCAGGATATAAGATATAACGCCGGCACAGATCATTTACCTTCCGATCATCGTACGGAGCATTTTGGACTTGACGCTTCGCGTCGTGGATCAGGACGGCCGATTGATTAATTTTCGCGGAGAAGAGATCACCGTTAGACTGCATGTACGAAGACGACGACTGTGGTAAACCGTGAGATGCTCATACTGAATGAAGTGGAGAAGGTGCGACAGACGAGAAACAAAATTAGAGAGACAATCCGATCGCCAAAGAAGAATCTCACTGCGTCGAACGTTGAATTTTTGAAATCATTGGGTTTCGTAGTACTAAATGGCTAATATCTTGAACATTGGAGGTGAACCGATCTTTGACGATAGCGTCGTCAAGATTGAAACTCACACGTACAGTCCGTACGCCAATACGACGTTTGGACACAACGATGAGATAAGAATACCCATACAACAGCAGGATTTATACACCTTGCCGTGTGAAAGCTTTCTCTACGTTGAAGGACGATTGGTAATAAAGAGAAGGAATGATGAGTCTCATGCAACGCTTGTAAATAATTGTGCAGCGTTCATGTTCGATGAGATTCGATACGAGCTCAACGGTGTGGAGATTTATCGCAACAGAAACGTTGGCATAACCAGTACCATCAAGAACTACGTATCGCTATCGTATAATGATTCTCAACTCATGCGGAATGCTGGCTGGGACGTTACATCGAGCATACCGGAAAGATACTTCAACTTTTGCGTACCGCTCAAGTTGTTGCTGGACTTTTGCGAGAATTACAAACGCGTGGTTGTTAACGCTCATCACGAATTAATTTTGATACGAGCGCGTAGCGATAACAATTGTATTGTAGGAGATCCGGCGACGGAGCCGAAAATCGAATTGTTTAAAATACAGTGGCGAATGCCTCACGTTACGTTAAACGAGGTTAATAAGCTATTCATGCTACGGGCCTTGGAAAGCGGGCGATATCTTAGTGTCAGTTTTCGTTCGTGGGATCTGTACGAGTACCCCATGTTGCAGAGCACGACTAAGCATTCGTGGGCCGTCAAAACGGCGACTCAGCTAGAGAAGCCGCGGTACGTTATCTTTGCGCTGCAGACCGGCCGCAAGAATATCATGTCTCAAAATGTTAACGTATTCGATGCCTGTAATTTGACCAATGTCAAATCTTTTTCTAAACTCCGAATTTTATCCGTACGATGACATGAATCTGGATTTTGGCAAAAATCGATACGCCGTCCTTTTCGATATGTATGCGCGTTTTCGTAAAACTTATTACGGATACGATTCCTTCGATACGCTTTGCAGCTTGTATACATTTCTGATGGAAGGACCTTTTGTTGTCATTGATTGCTCGCGACAAAACGAATCTGTCAAGAGCGCCACCGTGGATGTGCGAATAGAATTTGATTGTAAAGAAAATGTACCTGCAAATACTACCGTCTATTGTCTCATCTTGCATGATCGCGTAATCGAATACTCCCCGCTGTCTAATGTAGTGCGCAAACTCATGCAAATTGCAATATCAGCAGATATTGCAATATAAGCAGATATTACAATATAAGAGACACTGATGTACTGCGATAAGATACAGATTGCTCCATCGTTTCGTCATGATCGTACCGACGTTTGTCGATCTGCAAGGATTTACCGTCGGGATGAAATTTGTCGTGAGAGGTGGCGGTTCTGAGAAACGGGACCGTTTTGGCGCATTACATTTTTACATGTCCCATGCCATGGAGTCTTCTCATGAAATCCGACAAGTCATGCGCTTTCTGGTTGATTGCGAATCACCATGGACTACGATGGGAGGATGGAAACGTGTCCTACAGCATGGCGAAACATCTAATTACATCGGCTGTACTTGGAGAGGGCGACGAGACATCGACTCTTGTGTACGTCAAGGGATGCCAGAAACGAGAATGGCTGGTGGATCTGCTTGAGAATAAAGTGAGAAAACATCTAAAAATTGAGACTTTGGATGCAGATTACGAAGATATCGAATCTTTAAATAATCTAGATGTTACTAATACTGTAAGATGCGGAAAACATGTTAAGGATTGCGCATTACAAAATGTATTAAAAATATTTAGCTGGTGGTCGCGACACCAGAAAAAATTATGATTTTTTTAAATAAACTATATATGTATATATAAATGTTTTATTTTCTTTTTCCTACATAGTTTGTAATATAATATAGATGTTTTAGTTGTTCAAGAGCTGTTCAAAAGCTGTTTTAGTTGTTTAAAAAATGTTTTAAAGCTGTTTTTAGTTGTTTAAAAGAAGTTTGATAGCGGTTCAATAGCAGTTATACAGATCGCAGTTATACAGATAGCTGTTTTAGTTGTTTGATAGCTGTTCAAGAGCTGTTTGATAGCTGTTTTTAGCTGTTTCATAGCGGTTCAATAGCTGTTTGATAGCTGTTTGATAGCTGTTTTTAGCTGTTTCATAGCGGTTCAATAGCTGTTTGATAGCTGTTTCATAGCGGTTCAATAGCTGTCTTTTTTTCTCGCGAGGATTTTTTTCGCGTAACATAATACGCCGCAGATAAATCGCGCGCATCCTCGCTTCTCATTTTATTCGATAGCGGTTCAGAGTATCCACTTGCGATTGCAAGATGCAACGGTAAGTAGAAGATCATTGTTTCATGATAGCTAGTTTTTGATAATATAATATGTCACAGATAAATCTCGTACAACCCTCTCTCTTCATTTTTAGATGCCCTATAAATTGAGCTCTGCCTCAAGTTAGAGCACAGTCTCTCTTTGCAAACATACGGCTTATTACACACATTTATTACATAACTGCTATATAGTGGCTAATATTGAAGATGTGATTCGAATATCTTATCCGGCGACTGGGGTGTGTATAACAATTCGCGATTAAAGTGTAAATTTGTAAATATTAACTGGTATATAACTTTTACAGATAGTACGGGTTGATAACATACCCATCGTTAAGGTGCGCGTTACAGACGTGGGCGTGGTGGGAATTCGAATTCTTCGCGGCCGGGTTTGTATACTTCATATCTGTATATTTTTAACATTTTTTTAATTTTATGTAATCTGATTTCAGCGACTGATATATCGTGATGAGATGAGAATCGATAGCTTCTTGAATTTGGAGCATCAAAGGTGGACTCGCTATTTCAGATCGATTGATCGTGAAGCCAACGATCTAATATGGGAGCAGAGCGGCGAGGAAGACATATTCGACTTACAAATTTTGTTCAGAATACGCATCTACGAGCCGGAAATTTGGTAAAATTATTTTAAAAATGCTTCGAATACATTATTTGAAGAAATGTATAACTTCAAAAATTTAAAATATAAAATATAAAATAATTTTTAAAATCTGTATCTGTTTTCCGTTATTTCGCTGATTCCATTACCTTTAGATAAGCTAGTAATAGTGATGCTTAAATAGGGCAAATAATTTTATAAAAATAGTAAAAAAAGATTATATATGATTCATATAAAACATTATAATTTAAATAAGTTTAAAAAAGCTTAAAATATAATATTATTTATACATTAAATAAGTTTAAATATAATGGAGAATGAACGAGATCACCCGAGTTGGAGCGTGAGGGACTGCGCGCGAACGAGGGAAAGAGACCGCGAGCGGGAGCGTGCCGTGTGACGTCACGCGGACTCCGCGGCACGGCGAAAACGCGGGTCCCCTCCCCCGCGGCGCCCGAAAACGCGGCTTCCCCCCCCCCCCCCGCGGCCGAAAACCCGGCCCCCCCCCCCCCCGCGGTATACTCCCCGCCCGCAGTCCCCCCCGCCCGCGGTTCCTCCCGCCCCTCAGATCCCCGGCCTATAACCGGCCTAGCTTACCTACTCACAGCACCATCAATCTACTGGTCGTCTGTAGGGAGCGCCCCGTTTGACCACGTTGCGATTGATTACAGCGACCGTTGCTTGGAGTTTTTCCACTGGATCAGCTAATTCTGATATTTTTACATTAAATCAGTAACGTGGGCAATCGGGTCCCACCCCATCTGTAACATGATCATGGTGATTTGACTGTTTTTGTACAGTCAATTTAATTTTTGGAGAATGAACAACATCACAACATGATAGACGAGTATGCAATTCCTGGAAACAACTGTTATTTAGAGAATAAATAGAGCAATTAATATTTTTAGTATTTATTAAAAGTAGAAAGTAGTATTAGTAGTAAGATAGTATATATTTATTAAAATTACAAAATGGTTTTTTGATATTGGTATCTTAATTAAAGTAACACAATGAAATAAGTAAGTGCATTCTATTATTGTGAATAAGAAATAACTTGTTAACATTGTATATTTATTTCATTTTGTATAAATCAAGCACCCACTTCACACTTATATATGCTCTCCAACAATTTTTTCCAATCCAAATCCAAAAAATTCTTTACTTTATTTTACAACTTTAGATTATTAGTTTAAATTTTTCTACTTAATTTGCATTTTTTCTAATTTTCACAAATTTTGATGTTTTTTACGTATGTAGTAATAAATTATACCTATATTTAGTGTTCCTTCTCTTTGTGTTTTATTTACGGCTTTAGGGTCTTTCATCGGTCAAACAACATGTAAAAATAAATATACACTAAGTTTAAGTGTTGTTGTTTTTATGCTGAGAGGATTAAATGAAAATTGGAAACAAAACATCGCGTGGCATCTTACAACAAAATCATCAGATGAAGAAGACATGTGTAAATTAATTTTAGAAATAATTGAGGATGTAGAAAAAATAGGTTACAAAGTACATGGTCTTGTCTCAGATATGGGATCAAAGAACCAAGCTGTTTGGCAAACATTAAGCTTCAAAGTGGGCAAAGGTAATAACACACTTTTTATAACTCATCCCGTACAACCGGATGAATCTTTATATATATTTCCAGATGTTCCTCATCTATTAAAAAATTTACGATCAGCTCTAATGAATAATCTGATTAAAACAAAAAGCGAAAAAACGATATATTACATTTATATGTCCTCTTAT
>NW_020226788.1:0-12077 GCF_003070985.1 Temnothorax curvispinosus | reverse complement strand
TACTTATGTTTTTATTTTCGTATAGTCTGTTGTAAAGTCCAATAGAAAAATACATAAATGTACAATTTTTTACCTATATAAATTTCTGATTCGTGAATGGTTGTAATTTTGCACACAATACTACAAGGTTCTACAGAAAACGACAAAATCCTTAAGCCTCTTACAACTCGTGAATTCATAAAAATTTACATAAATTTGTTTTTTTTTTTAGATGTTTATAAGATATTACAATTTTATATGGAAATTAACAGACCTTCAACCAAACCTTTCCATGGAAAATTGTAGTATCTTATAAAAATCTAAAATGGCAAAGTTAATGGCAAAGTTAATTAAAAATAGCGGATATTAAAAATAAAAATGATAGAATTTTTACTTTTGACATCTGGCCGCTATATGGCTCCGACCTTTTGTAATTTATCAACTGAATTTAACATCAGATTAATATTTATTAGCAACCTGAAAAACTCTTGAGTTTGAATAACAAAAAAATGTTATATATAGTTTATTCTTGTAATTATATAATGGTCTATGTTAAGTCGCAACTTTGATGCAATAGACTCTATGTTAATCATCAATATCTTTTTAACTACAATTGACATAACAAATTTTTAAGGGCCGAAAGTCCTAACAATTAACATACTTAATTTTGATTGCAATATAACTTCTCTAACACGTCACGCGGAGTTCTCGGCTTAATATCGACAAAAATTTGTTACGAAAAAAGTTGCACATGTGCACCGGGTTTTTCAGGAGACTGGTGTTCTAAACGTAAGTTCCTAATATATGCCGCCAGTATTATTTTTATTTACGAAATATTCCAGCATTAAATAAGTTGAGTTTATTAAATGTTTACAGCTTGTGAATCAAACACATATGGTCATAACTGCAAGGAAACGTGTGGCTCATGTCTCTACGAAACATTATCTAAGAAACGGTGTGATGAAGTAACGGGAATGTGTAGTTATGGGTGCAATAATACTAAAGAAATTTATATACCACCTTTATGTCAAACAAGTAACAATGTTTTATATAATGTTTGACATGCAGCATTTTCGATATATTTATTAAACAAACATTTAGATGCAAATATACAAATATATTGATTATTTCACAGACATAGACAAGTCGAACACACCTGTCATTACTTTTATAAGCAAGACAACTATTTGGTCCCTTGTTTCTATAACATGGAAAGACGAATACGATAAAATATCGATTTTCTATTCTTTCGCTATTAAAGTAAATATTAGATATTTATTATACATACCATTTAATATTATTTTCTTTAAAGTAATTATGCAATTACTTTAAAATAATGACAGTTCTTTGAGTTGCTGGTTACTAAATGAAATTTGTGATTGATAAAATATCTGAATACACATATAACATCCTGTAGTATTCGTGCGCACGCTTGTGCAATAACAAAATACGAGACAAAAGAATTAATTTTGTAATATATTTTTACAGACACAAATCACATATTACGTTCAACAATCAATAAACAGATTATTCCGAAATATGACACATTTGATAGGATATTTTGATAATTTGGAACCCGGCAGTACTTATAAGATCAGATGCAGTTTACGTATTGCAGACGTGCAAATACATAGTGATTGGAAAACAGCTGAGACTGAGTGCATTCGTAAGTTGATATTTAACATTTCTCTACTAATTTATTAATAATTCTAAAGACAGTTATCTTATAATTTATTATCAATAACTTCATTATTTTACAATATCAGTGTTGAAATTATTAGTCAAGATTACTATTACTCTGTATCTTTTTTACGCAGAAACAACTTTAATTTCACGTAGAAAACTAAACTTTATTAATATCAAATATGTAAATGCATAATGTAATATCTTCTATACATATAATGATTCTTTGTATAATTATATAGCGGCTGAAAACTTTGACGTGACGCCCGAAAAAAACGGCATGATAATTAATTGACGGATCAATCCAAATGTATGTTTTATGTCAAAAGTTTAAGTTTAGGTAGCTTTTAATTTTTGTGTATAATTATATTTAAATATTTAAATATTTTAGTACTTTGAATAGTATTTAAATGAATAAAATTCATCTTTTCTCTTATCATAGCAATCATATTCATGTCCGGCAAAATGGTACTTTCTGGTAATCCGAAATATAAATACGAATGAGACAGTCGTTTCTGAATTAGCTATGTCTTTTCCTTACAAGTTGCAACACTTACTGTCATACACTTCTTTTAATGTGACTATATTTCATGAAGATCACGTGTTATTTTCTAATAATATTCGTACACTTGAAGACGGTAAGTATGATTATATGTTAAAAATATTTAAAAAACGTTTGTTTGCATGTAGATGCATCGTTGCATATATATTCCAATTATAAACATCTTTTAAAAATATTTACAGTTCCATCTAAAGTGTTAGATCTTCACAGTTGGCTTATACCCATTTTATTGTTTCTCGTCATTTCTGTTGCAGCGTTTTATTTGTACACAAGGTAATGTCTTCTGTTCTAATTTAAAAAAAAAATTTCTACCTTTTAAAAAATAGTAATATTGCTAGCCTTATCTACTTATTCCTATCTGTAGTGTAAACACTTTAGATAGAGCCAGAGCTGTTGATGCTAATCAAATCAAATTTTAATAGAGTACAGATTAGTTCTCTTGCAATCTAACATGTAATTTTGGCAGGAAAAAACAGAGAGGGATTGAACAGCTAGTACAAGACGAAATGGCTTTGTCGCAGAATATTGAGACTAACGAACATAAAACGAAATCCGTGATATCGAATTCGAAGGAAGATCAGTCAACTTTTTCTGACATACCCTTATCGCAGGCAATCACTCCAGAAGGGCCGTCAATCGTTATTACAAACAACAAAGAGGAAGAAAAAGAAATATCATTAGTGACGGTAAAAGATTTCGAGGATTACGTCAGACAGTAGTGCTTTGACTATCATCTACGTGAATATCGATTATAAAATCCTTGGCAATACAAAAGTAACGCGGGGCATCAAGAACGTCTTCAACAACTACAGAGAACCACTGGTACTTATTACGGACAACTGCCGCGATATCAAAAATCATGAAGAAGCAAAATTTATCATGGAGAAGAGACCGTAAATGTAACAGCGATGTTCCAGTCAAAGTGTCAACGTCGCGTTAATATTTTACGAATCTAAATTATATTTTAAAATCCAACATTTATTTAATATGATAATCAATTATATTATATACTGACATTAGAAAGAAATAATTAAATGTCACATAAAAACAGTTTTCATTTTTTTCAAATCCCTAAACTTCAATTGATAATTAAATTAATAATATTTATATGTTTTTAGGAATTGTAAGATATAAATTTCAACGCTATAAGTATAAGTAATAAATTAATTTATGTAATTTAATGTGCTGTATTAACTTTATGTTCTTGATCTTTATATAAAAATTGAAAGATGTCTATTGTATCTCATAAAACCTTGTATCACGTAAAATATATTTAAATTTTACTCCATCTTATTAGCAAACTTATTTAAACAATATACTAGCGATATTAGAACGATTGTGTTCCATACTTTTCTTCATGCCAAGATTAGTTTACCTCGGTTCAACTTTAAGAAAACGTGCTTTTGGTTACTGCAATTTGATAGTTTTAAATTCGCGGTTCGATAAGCGATTACTCGCGTGTGATACTTGAGTAGCAACTGAACTTCGAAGATTACTCCTTGAAATTACTATGAATTGAATTTGCTGAACGAGTCTCCCACGCAACTGACTTGCAGTGAAAGGGACAATAGAGAACAGCGCAGGATAAGCATACCTTCGACTCGCGTTAAATCCTGTTCACATCATCGACGGTTTGTACTCACGCAAAACGGTCTTAGTTACAATATAATAGGAGACATATATAATCTTGCATTTTCCTCTTGCCTATGTCGTTCGTCGCTGTATACATATATGAGGATGCAAAAGAGAACAATGAACATAATTATGTTTCAACTAATAAAATTTCTTTATGTTCTTGAATGTTTTAATAAGAAAACGAGCATATTAATATATTATCATAGCTGAATTTTATTTATTAGCTCTTTGAGTCGAATTTTTCGGAATAGTTGACCTCACTTGTCTCTCACGAAACGCGACCATTCCACTCAATATAATAAAAGTCCCGTTATAATCGAGGATAATTCCGTCAGAGAGTAAATGTATCTCAGGTTCTTCGTACCAACATTATTGTTAGTTGCAGAAACATGGATTCTCGTTGGATCATTTACGTTATGACAGAATCCCCATAGAGATACGTAAAACAATGAAAAGAAGCAATCTTTTGATCAATATTCTCTTTCGATCAATACTCTTCGACTAAATTATAACGAATATTAAAGAAAGATTACTCTCTCAATGCTAGATTATTTTCCAACACCGTTTTATGTCAAAAGTTATTTTAGAAATCGAGGTCATCTGTAATCTTATAACATAATATCATATATAGTTAAGTTAATCAGGATTGTTGACGATAAGTTAGAATAATATTTGAATTAATATTTGTTACTTTAAATTACACGGGAACATTTAATTTTAGCCGCTTTAGTCGTTAGAAGTTATATTTTCTCTCATAATTAATCTTATTATTAATCTCTGTTTTGAATTATGTAATCATTCATTAAATATCAAGTTTTCATCTAATAAAATGTAGGATAATCTTAACGTTACCATAAAAGCGTATAGAAAGTAACAGATGAAAGAATAAAACCGCACGCGATATTACCGCGTCTCTTTTAAGATTTCGTCACGATAGTAATCATGGATGCATAAGGATTATGATTGACTAATGCGAAATGCTAAGGATCGTTATTAGTGCTGTTGTGTAATTAGGAGGACGATCTCGAGAAAGTGTAGCTTCCAATGGCTGCTGGGGATAAACTGCACATTGCGCCATAACGGTGTATATCTCAACGGATCTCAAGAATCCGTTGGATCGAACGAAAGAGAGGACTTTCACGATGTTACAGCAAAATCATTCTGCCATCGATAAGTCGTTCATGCGGAAATTATGAAGCGCTTTCAAGAAGTTCGGACGAGAAGGAGATCGTCGGACCGAAGACATCGAACTTCCGATCAAACCGCAAACACTTGCTCAAGCGGATGAAGTTGCGTTTTAGAAAGATATGCAAAAAAATCAGATCCTAGTGCGTGATTCCGTACAACGTGAAAATGACCGCGATTTGTGGGATACGTTACATGTGGAGCAAGCCGGAAAGATGCACGACTGCATCTTTGTACAATTGGATATGGTTGTTTGCTTTGCTCGATAGTACTAATTGAAATAAGCAATATAATATCTAGCATCGCATTTTATTGATTTAGTTTGAAAGCATGTATCACATTTGCAAGATAGACAAATACCTAACGTATCTAGATCTATTCAAAGATCCGAATATGAAAGAAAAGCGTTATCAAGCATTGTTTTTCTTAAAACACGTAAAATTGATGCAAAAGTAAAGAGATGTGCCTCTAGAAATTTTTCAAAAGCGAAGAAACCTTCGAGATAGAGAAATCTTAAGTCACCGCTCGTACATTCGATTAACAGTTCAACCGTGAAAATATCAGGGTCGATCTGGTTTCCGTCTACCTCGTGATATCTCTTTTTTTTCCTCTCTGTGTCTGTACTTTCACGCGAGCGTGCATTCGTAAAAAAGGCCCCGAAAAAGCGTACTTTTGGCGCTCCCGTCGTTTAAGCCACGCGCGCCGTTTCGAATCCTTTCATTAAAATGACTTTTCGACCGTTAACGTGCCGGTATGCCTAAGAGCACGAGAGATATATATTTGGTACTCGGCGAGAGCGAGCGAGGCAAACGATGTGTTTGCGACCGAAATGCATTCGTGTTGGAGCAGCTGTTACTTTATCGGGGCACGCGTCTCAACGGTCGTGGCAGCTGCCCAGAAAATCGGCTATGGTAGCCTCACTCTGAGTTCTTTCACGTCCACCTAATTTAGAGATGTTTTTATTTTATATATGTAATTATATTATTCGAGCATTATTATAAATTAAGAAAATATTTAGGTATGTGTGTATGTTAAAAAATAAAAATTAAAATAAAGTAATTTGATGTAAATAGACGATATAAAGATTGAATCCACAAGAATATAATAGATATTAACAAGTGTATTACAGTCGTACAATATTTATTTTTAACAACGCTTCCGTTAAAAAGTTTTTCCTTTTCCAGAAAGAAAAATGCTTGTTACTTTTATTTTATTTTTTAAATATTTACTATATAGAAAAGCGAACGATCATTTAATATTCTGACCTTTCAAAAACGTCATGAGTTTCGCGTAAACGTAAATTTTTATATATTAAGTCGTGAAAAAGTCACAATTTACTTCAATGATAGACGCATTCTTCGAAGGCATTTAAAGTTTAAATTACTCCGTCAGAAAATCGTCGAACAGACGCAACGGTCGAAATTCTGAGCGAAGTACATTATAGCTGAAGGGCCCCCCCCCCACTCTGTGAAGGGACACCGGGCCCGTATTACGTGAAACTCCGTGACAACCCCCCGAGCAAGCGCGTATACACGCGCAGATACGAGGGAACGCATGGAGAAACGCCCTTTGCGCATCTGCTGTTAAGGGAACTCGCGAGACAGTTTAACGAAGGCAACGGTCGTGAGCACATCGCGTAGCGATTGAAAGTGCGCATTCTTGATGAACATTTTTACGCGCCGACACACATTTCGTATTCCGTTCGGAAGGAATTAATCCTTAATTTTATGATTAAAATCAGAATTAAATTCAAAATTTATTGTCAAACTTTAAACCAAAAATTACAAACACATTCTTGTGCGTGTGACTCTTATATAGGTGAAGTTACTAAAGGTACTGTGTCGTTATTTCGACACAAATGAAACTTTTAATTATTTAATGGCCCTGTTCTCCGAAGAAATCAAGTGAGCGATTGAAAATTGTATGGTATAATTTAACTGTTAAGACAAGAAAAGAACACATAAGGAATAGCTTCAATGTGTTGGAACACTTTTGAAATTTGTGCACAAAGATGTGTAAACAGGCTTGCAGATTAATATACAAAACTGACTCATCGTCGATGCGAATAGTGAACCTCGCATTGGAGACTTGGCGATCTCCTATTTATGTCAGTAGTATACTAGTAATACTCGTCAATAGATCTTGAATCCTGGTGGTTTTTTAGATTTTTATTCTCCGATTCCGTTAATGTATAATAGTGTCTAAAAGATTCGTCGATTTGTGTGTGTTTGTGATCGTAAAAAGGATTATGTTTAACAGTATTAGTGAGATTCGTCAGTGTTCCACAATATTTAATAATTTCTTCTATAAATCTTGAAGATCTGACTCCTGTGATTACTTCTAAATACTCGAAGTTGTCGCGAAAAGTCCAAATCAATTTTTATCAATGAAATGTGCCAAACAAAATATATATT
Source organism: Temnothorax curvispinosus (assembly GCF_003070985.1). Classification (NCBI taxonomy): domain Eukaryota; kingdom Metazoa; phylum Arthropoda; class Insecta; order Hymenoptera; family Formicidae; genus Temnothorax; species Temnothorax curvispinosus. The sequence goes on along the minus strand of NW_020226788.1, from coordinate 4,619 downwards.
AATTTTCGTCGTGTTTTACATAACGTAAGGATTTGGAGAACATTTTATTCTAAATGGAATTTGCGACAGCAGTCTGTAAAAATCTTAAAGAAATCCTTTAAATCATGTTAAATGTACTACTTATTTAGCTAATAACGTCTCAGACTTGACCATTTAACTCTCAATTTATCTCCGCGATTTAATGTGCCAGATCTACTCGTTCGAATCAAACCTAAATATACCAGCTTAATTCAATTCCTTTCTTGATCATTTACAAGTTTTTAACAACAAGCTTCTCAACGAAGATTGCCTCGCGAAAACGTTTATTTTTCTCTTTGATCGAAAAAGCGAGAAGATACACATGAGATAGCTACGAACAGCAATCATGGCTCAGCCACCTGAATCGGTGCCGGTGCATTGCTACACGAATCCGTCATTCTGCCGTCAATCGGAGTACATCCCGGACGATCATGTTAACGACCTGCCGCCGCCGCCGCAGCAGTTTCAAGGAAGCGACGATTTACCGCCGCCTCCGCCGCCGTTGCAATTGCAATGTCACGCCGCGGGTCAGAGCAATCCGGCCTTCCAAGCCCCGCCGGAGACAACGTTGAACGTCTGCGAGTCACGAGACCGGTATTGTTATCTGGAGGGTAACAGGGCCCCCACGCACAGGAGATACGCCAGTCTTCCGGTGGAGGAGTCTCGCGTGACTTACAACCAGTCCTCGCGATACGAATACATAGAGCAGGACGAGGCGGAGAGGAGCCAGTTGCCGCGCAGGAACTCGTCGAGGTACGAGTTCATTCCACGCCAGCAGGTGCAACAACGTTCCGCGCCGGCGACCAACCAAGACGATCGAGGAGGGCCGCAGAAGCGAACGTGTCGCAGCAATGCCGGTAGATATGCTCTTATACCGGGTGACCAAGACTATCAAGAAGACCACGGCCCGCAATGGAGTAATGCGAAATCGGCGCCTCGACACATCAACACTCCGCAGGGTAATTACCCAGACTTTACCTTCAGTTTTAAAAATATAAAATCTTTCTTCGCGTTTGCAATCGATTTAATAAAAATTGATCGATTATTTGAGTCTACAGTACGAAAAATAAATATGTATAATATATAAATTACCTGTTTAAATTTTTAATTGCATAATTTGCAACAGGTCGTTACATTAGAGTACCTCTGCAAGAAGAGATTCCGCCGGCACTTCCCGAGAGAAACGCACAGGAGCTCTCGGTTTCGCCGAAGAATAACTTAGCTACGCAGAAACTACATGAAATACTATCCACACCCAGAAAACCGAGATCCAGATCCGAAGAGAGGACTCTATCGCCGAAGAGGCAACAATCATTCAATCAAACCGGCACACCGCAACGAAGGGCACTCACTCCTGCCGGATCCCCAAATGGTTTGAAATTTATTATTGCATATATTGTGTTTTCTTTAATGTGTATAAATATATAATATATATTGCACTAAATAATATTTTTCATAATATAATAAATAAATAAATATGATGAAAGATTAAATTCTAGAGAAATATATCCGCTGAGAAATTGAAAATATATCATGTTTTTTAGATACTATTCTCTCACATTATACTGTTTGTTATACTTTTAATTAATTTTTAAATAATTTTCCAATTAACAAAATGGAATTTTTTTCTGTTACTTCTGTCAGGTCGTACCTTCAGTCCAACGCGCACAACTCCTCAAGGCACACCTCACCGAGCCTTCTCGCCCACAGGACCTCAGACTTCGACGCCTAACAAGGAATCATCAGCTCGCAGATGTCTTCCTCTGCTGGAGAACTCATCCCGACAGCAGGACCTTTGTCCAGCCAGTAATTGCGGCCGGCTTCGTTACGTTGGTACCGCCCCGGTAGATTTAATGAACATGAGTCATGAGCCGCCGCCTCGCTACGCTTATACGGAAAGCGGTCTCGAGTCCATGCCGATGATGTCCGGATCGCCCAAGTATCAGGTGGTACCCGCCGAACAGAAGAACTATCAAAGCGTAGAAAGCGCATTTATGGCTCGAACCGCCGTCGTAAGTGCAGATAATGAACTAAGCAGATAATGCTGTGGTAGACAAAAAGTAATAATTAGTCTAATAAAGATTCTTCTCATATTAGGTACCTCCATTATCTCCTCCGAATAGCGACGCGAATACGACGCTGGCGAGCGGTATGGAAAAACATGACAGAAAGAGCGCACCGATACTTTTGATATTAGTCGGTCTCCTCACATGTGGTCTCGCCCTGTACCTATCCTGGTCGCAAGGAAGAAGGTACAACTTTTCAAAAAGAAAAAACTTTTTAAATAAGAAATTATAACGTTCAGCATCAGTTTCTCTCAAACAGTAATTACTTAAACATTTTAAAAGCATACGTTTCTTTTACATAAATGTTAAATAATTTTATAATCAATATTTAATAGGAAAAACGTTGTGTTTTTAGATACTACTTCGACAGTGCGGTCGGTTGCGGTGCCTGCTGCGCTCTAGCAGGTGCATGCAGAAGTCTGCGAAAGACCTGGACAGGACTTGGCCTGGCTGGACTGTCGGCATTGAGCTGCGCTGGTCTTCTGCTGCTCGCCGCTAAATCTCCGAGGGACGGCACACCCCTTCATGATATTACGGCCGGCGCCCTGTGCGGCGTGTCGGTCTTAGGCGCTGGTTTAGCCTTGTTGGCTCTTCTGAAGCCGAAATGCAATCTCGGACGTCATAGACGAGTACATTCTTGGATACCACGGTTCTCTCCTTAGGTTCTAATGCCGTTCTGACGACCATTAAACATAACTATATAATCACATTTACTTTAGAATTATTTTTCTTCCAAAAAGAGGATATGTAAAAATGCTACTGTAAGGCTGTTGAAGCATATATAATAAATATTTTTACTACATAGTTGGAAAATAATATTTTATTCTATAAATATCGAAATAAAATGAGTTGCGCGAAGAATATTTACTAAAAGTATATTTCAAAAAATTGTGCTATGGATAAGCGCATACCTTTTCCAAAAAGTATTAATTGAAGGTAATGAATTTTTTTGTAATCTTGAAAAGTCAAATGTTAGCTTTCTGTTCGATCAAATATGCGCAGTAAGATCTAAGATCTCAGCGACAAATTTGAAATGTATTGAAAATAGATTATTGCCATTCACAAGTACTATTAATTCATACTGCTTATAAGAATTGTTGCTCAAGCTCTTAAATTAAGATTTTATTCTATAAAATATTCTATATTCTATAAATTATTCTATAAAAGTTTATGAATTTCTTCAACATCTTTTAATGTCTACATGTTTTTCAAATTTTATCTGATGTTTATTTATTTAGCGCGGATACAACGATTGAGGCTCTCATAGATTCTCGTAGATATGAATATAGTTTAAGAGCTATTAGCATTTATAAGATAAATCATACGTACTTATTAGCATCGTTACGTCACACGAGACAGCTTTATAAATGACGCCTTCAAAACGTGTAAAGATTTCAGATTAAAGATGTAAGAAATGACTTACTTTTTATAAACTAAAAATTATTTTGTACGAAATATTTTGTAGAAAATAAAAATTATGTGAAAATACACTATTATGTATAATAAAATTTAGAAAAATATTTATAACTTTGTTACCATCCTTCCCTGGTAACCATCTCCGATAGAAAACAATTAAAAACGGCTATACTTATATCTGTATCGTTTTTAATCGTATCTTATCGGTTCTATCGTTGCATATTTAAAAAACAGATAAAAAATTAATCGAATCGAATCGGTTTCTATTTTAGATCCGAATAAGGAAATAACTATACAAATTTTATAGTTGTGAATCGTTTTTTATATGTACAATTATTGCCCGTCTGAATCAATCGTATATACACGATATAGTATATATTGTTATTTATGGTAATAATTTTACCGTATGCACACACACACATACACGCACGCACGCACACACACATATATAAAAATAAAATAATAGACATCTTATCGATATTTATATACTTAACCGAACCAACACATCTATCGTTTTTTACCAGGATTTTTCGACATACGACTTATCATCTTCTGTACTGCAGCTAATAATAATTCCTTAATTCACGGATTCGTAACAATTGAAATGGATTGACTAAAACCGACTTAAACGATTCACTATTTTGTAACGTGAGTTGGAGTATCGTAAATAAACAATTCACTAACCATATTAAAAACGATAGAAACTGATGTGCAGCTAATAAGACATTTACAATAGGATCCCAAGTATTTTGTGACGTAAATTTCTGATAGAGTATTGTAAATAAACAATTCACTAACCATATTAAAAACAATAAGAAATTTTTTATCGTTTTCTATCGTTGGCGGTTATCAGGGTTGTTTCAAGCAAACATTAAGTTCATATGCGATACAATTATTTATAAAAATTTGTGGTAGGCTATAAATTTCTCAAAAATGTAAAGATGATCTTGAATTACAGAAATATCTAAATCGCTAAGAGTTTTACATTTTGTGCAAATCTATTATTTGATCACGAAGAAAGTAAAATATTTTAAGAAATATTAAGTTATTAAACCTAATAGATAACGAAATATTTAAAAAAACAAAATAACAAGGAATTGGAAATTTAATATCTTAGAT
>NW_020226787.1:0-7964 GCF_003070985.1 Temnothorax curvispinosus | reverse complement strand
TTTCGACATTGATTCAACGTCGAATCAACTAATCATTTCTGACTGGGTTATGATTAGTTCACTTTCATAACACGAAAGAAAATAAATAAACAAGTCTGTCTCAATGTCAGTTCCCTCGAGTCAATCAGTAACAAAACTATTTTATTTTTAAACTTGCAAATGTTTGAATATACATTAATTATCTTGAACGTCGATACATTTATTTATCCGTTTCTTAATGTTATCTTGAACGCAGACATTTCGGAGGTGATACATCAAAATGCATCAATAATCCGTCTTCTCATATTCTTGGATGTCATTGGTGAGCGAAAACTTTTACTTTGACATGTCCTCAGAAAAAACAAGTATTTCTTCGCCTTGGCAAACCACCATAAATACACTCAAATAATACCATAGGCAATCAAGATCCAGTCCTAACTGATTACAGCATTTCCTTTGTAATCTGATCGTGTAGCATAGTCATGTATTTTTACTTATCAATGTTCTTCTTTTAATTTAAAAATATCGCTTAAATAATTTTGACAAAAACGAAAATTTTCACCATGTAAAAAAATATGAATTTATTTTGCAATTGACAATAACTTAGGGAACATAGTATCTGATGTATATTTAAATACACTAAAATATTTTATATTTTATTAAAGTTAATTTAATTTAATTAAATATTATTTTATTAAAATTGCTGTATGCGCGCGCATACTAGTATGAAACTAACAAACATGGATATAACATTATTGCTGGTTTAATTTTCTCGGAGTAAAACCGATTCTACAAAATATCTTTTAAATATTAAATCTGGCACATAATGTAAATTTTTACAAAACAAAAACAATATTTTTGATATGAATAATATTTATCAATAACAGCATTAAATTAAATTAATTGTTACGTTATATCTGGACTATATTTATGGTTCTGATTTACGTGGTAAAAATTATAATTCGATTTATGCACAACGGAATGAATTTCCGGAATGAATTCTGGCAGATTTAATTCCACTGTAACTTTAGGTAGTTTTTAAAAAGTAAGTAACTGTAAGTTGAATTTTGTATTTCTATATAGAATTTTATTTATTGGTTTATTTTCTAGAAATTATATGATTATAAAATCTTTTATGACCTGATTCAACGTCGACTCTTCTTTTTTCTTTCTATCGGTATAACCTTATTTTATTTTTGCGCAATGTGCAAATTACATTCTAATTAGATCTTATTACAAATCTGATACGATGCCGTTTATTAAATTAAACATAATTAATGTTTAATGAATATGTAATGGAATGAAAAAGTAAAAGAACGCATCTGTTTCTTAGTGAATCAATATCACATCTATAAAACTGCTAGACCCGTTATGGTTATACACGTCGGAGATACGTATCTAACACAATCAACCATATTATAAAATGCTTTTAACCAGGGACACGCGAAGATACGTAACTTATGCAATAGATCGAGTGTTATAGTGTATAACCTTTTATGTAAATTTTTTATCGTGCTTTTTTTAGAAAACTGGAATCTGCAACTGAATAGTTTTAGTCAATATCTATAAATAGCCACAAAATCTATAATAATAGAAAGAAACGTTTACCCTTTCTATAAAAAAAATTGGTATACATAAGAATTATGTGCCATTATTTTCTATTTCTACAGAGTTGAAATGCAGTGATTGACGAATAACGTATCATTTATTATTGTGTATTATTATATCATATAAAAAAATATTTTTTTTCTTTTTTACTTGTAAAACTATGTAAAAACTTACAAGTAACGTTACAATTTACAGTTGTATGTTTTCTATCAAGGGGACTATATTATTTGGCAAAAGTATTTTTTTATTTCTGTGATAAACTGTTATTTTTATCTAATAATAGTTTTGGCAGAATTATATTTGTTTTAGCAAATATTTGGTTAAAACCAGAAACAATATTAGATTACTAAATTTATTTAACGCAAAAAGCGTAAAGTGTGTTCTCTAAAATCACGTATAATCTCCATATTGCTTATTTATACGATACAATTCGGTATTACAAGCATGCAGGTATTAATCAGCTATAGATAAAGAACTATTTATACGATGAATGGACCAATTGCATATTTTTGCAGTAGATTCGCATAAGTATCTTGCATAGGCATTTACCAAAAGATCAAATTTCGAGTATTTATTACCACGCGTATATGGCATTACTCTTTTTTATAATTTACATTTATGCCGCGTTTTGACAGAAATATCAAGCAGAATCTCGGATGGTTTGACCTTCTTTTGGGAGATAGTATTTTCTCCCATCAAAAACACGAGAGTACAAGACGTAGTTTCCTCTCTTGGTTTTAGAGATTGAGTTTATGTTGCAGTTATGATTAGAAATATTTATGATATCAAATACTACGACGTAGTTTGCTATGACTTTATATGATACGACTCAGTGTAGAAAATTGCTTCGCCGTTATTGTGATATGTTTTGCGAAGAACAATATTAAATTTCTTTGCAAACGGCTTTGTTTAATTAAAGATATTTTATAAAATTGTATTAATTTTTAATTGCTTATTGCTTCCTCATAGAGGAAGCTTTGTGATGGTGAAAAAATTTTTTTTCGAGATTTTGATGGAAATAGGTTTAGAATGTTCTAAAATGTCGAAAAATCGTATTAGTAAAAAATGTCCGGAAGTATGTATGTATGTGTGTGTGTGTGTGTGTGTGTACGGATTTTTTGTACACGCATCTACTTCTACAATTTTTTAGATACCGGGTTGAAATTTGGCACACAAATAGAGTATCATAGAAAGTATGTCCTCCTCAAATTTTATTAAAATCCATAAAACGGTATAGATTTTATGCAGATTTTCATTTTTTTGAAAAATGTGTTTTACGCTGCATCTTTCTCAATATTTGAGATAGCGATCTATTTTTAACTCTATTATATTTTTGAGTTTTTTCTACCCCTATTTCATATATAATTCATTAAAATTTGATTGATTAGATCTCGTGTTACACACATTTGAAATTTCGGAGAATTATACATACAGTTTTTAAGTGGGCAAGTATATTTTTATTTTTTTATTTTAGTGAATGTACATAATTATGTATACAGGCTCCTAAAGAGTTAGGTGTGCGAGTAGAAACCTGCACATTGCTTGATTAGAGTTTTTAAGTGTTTAAGTAGAAACCTTCGCACACAAAGCTTCCTCTATGAGGAAGCCAACACAAATAAATACTGAAAATTATACATTGAAAAAAATAATGCTTCATCAACTTGCACACTTAATAACTATGAGGAAGCAATGTGCAAGTTTCAACTTGCACAATTAATAACTATGAGGAAGCAATGTGCAAGTTTCTACTTGTTAAAGTATTTCTTTAGTATTTAGATTAAAATTGACTAATGAATTATATCTCATTGTCAGAGAGGATTTATCTTTATATATATGTATCACACAAACACACAATAATGTATGATATACGAGGTCTGTTTAAAAAATAATGAGACTGAATTTTTTTCTCAACAACTTAGGCCAGTCATATTAGACATCGAACCTTCCAATTACTCTTTTCAGGTTGCAACCACCATGAATCGCTTTGATTTAAGGTGCTGTAAGTGGGATTGATTTTGCTTCGCAATGCGCATGCGCATTAAAAAGTTATTAACAATATTATCAACAAAAAAACGCGATTTTTTTTATTTTTTCTCAAATATCTCGAAAACTAAGCAAGATAGGGTAACTAACTATACGTACCTTTTTTGTAGAGCGTAAAATTATCTACAATAATGATCTGAACAACATTTATCGTCAAGTCAGTCGTTTAGCTTGCACGCGCCGTCAAAGTCCGAGACTCGGATCTCGAAAACCCTCGATTTCATCGTTTTTTTTATATTGCGTCGGTGATTTTTTTCAGTCATTTAAAATGGAATTAAAAATTCCAAAAAAATCACACATTATCTGAGAACTACAAAGAATACTTTTCAGGGTGTAACCGATTTTTTAGACCCTTTTTCTTTAGTTTGTAGCTATGTAAGCAAAAAATTTTGATTTTTTGGACTACTCTTAGTTTTTCGCTGTTTTCAGACCTTAGAATTTATTTGAGACAAATTTTATCGTATGCATCTTGTTGTGGACGAAATTTGCAACAAAAAAGGACCCTTGTATTTTTTTCGTACGACGAACGCTGATTTTTTTATTGACGCGCAAAGTTATCCAATATTTCGTACAGGTCGGATAACGCTTGTTTTACACTAAAATAATTATTTTTTATTAAAATTTACGTAATTTTTTGCATTATTATTAAACCATATTGCAAAGTCGTTTTCAACCAAATGTTTATTAATTGCAACCAAAAAATTTAATTGCCGCTATTTAGTTCCTGTAACCAAAATGTTTACTTGCTTTAAATAAAAATATTGTAATGTATATAATATTTTAGTTCAGTTATTTATTACACTAAACCAAAATTTTTGGTTGTATTAAATAAAAAAGATATAAAGGATAATAAAAAATTTTATTACATATCTTCTATTACAAAATAATCGGCAGCAGCCGACTTTACTAAGGAAGTAACGCTATACTGACTAGCATTAGTACATTTCACAGTTTTCCAATTAGTTGAAAACGAAATGCGATAAGCGTACAAATGTCTTGAAAAACTTAGAGTGTCTAATACTTGTAAAATAAAAAACGGTTCTTTTGCTTCGTTTAAACAAATAAAATGAATTAAACCAAAAACAGGTAACATGTCCGTTACATCAACATTCAACACAAATTGTGGCTTAAACAAAATACTTTGGACTTTAATCCATGAAACAGTAGTATAAATTTCTGGTAAGTATTCTTTAAAGGATTGAAATTGAGGATGAAAATATATAGAATCTACAGAAACATCTGGTCCCAGTATTATTTCATTGGTAAGTGAAATATTATTAAGTAATCTCCCAGTCAGAAATGTAACCTTGATTCAAGGTTAATTCAACGTCGATATGGTTGACAGCTGGTTGAGTCGATAAGAAAGTCGATATTCCTGCAATATCGATCATGTCCAGTGTCGATGCAAGGTTGATTCAACGTCAAAGCGATTATTAGCGTTGTTTTGAGTGCGCACTTATAAAATTCGATCAATTTTTAGATTTTAATCCTAAAAAATATTACGACATTGTTTATGTAAATTGTATGAAATAATTTTATGGACGTTTAAGAAATGGCGTACCGAGTCGAAATTTTTCTCCTATTTTCGACCTCAATGTTCAATATAACACCTACTTTCGACCAAAATGTTCGACCTAACACCTACTTTGATACTATAAGCAGTCACATCACCCTATTTTGAACCTCTTCAACCTCTGGCTCCTATTTAGAATCTGACAATTCTGTTTGAAAAGAAATCATGCTCCTACTTTAATGTTCCTAACGTTTTCTTAATTTATTTATTGCATTTAGTTTATTTTTATTATTATAGGTTTATTATATTTTCGATTAAATATTATATATGATTTATTAAACGTTTATAATAAATGTTTATAATAACGGTTCTCTCTATTTATTAATTTAATCAAAAATAGTAAAAACAAAATTAAAAGGAATTTTATTAGGTTAACAATAATAGTTTTATTAATGATAACTAAAAAAAAATATTTTATATATAACGTATAAATAATTATTTATATAAAATTGTATTTTTCTATATTATTTTTTCCTTCTTTCTCTCTTTTTTCTTTATTTATTAAAATAATTCAAAATAAAATTAAAAGAATGTGTGTATGTATGAGTACGCATGCGTATATGTGCAACTAAAGGTAGGAAATTAAATATATACAAAACTATTACAAAACATCTTTCTTTTTGTTATTACTTCTTATAATTACTTATCTTCATATATTTACATATTACTAAATTTACGATAATTGAATATGGACTGGTATTTATTTATTCAAGCTCTTGCCCAATCAGCAGACAATGTTTTTTAAATGTGTTTTTAATATTCATTTTTTATTAATTATACATTTGTACAATTCATTGTAAAAATAATATTTATTTAATGTTTATTAAATATTTATTTCACATTGATTATTTATTTGAAGTAATAATTTAGAAAAAATATTTATTAAACGTTTATTTAACGTTTATTTAATATTTGTTTTACATTAGTAAGTTATTTGCAATAAGTTAAAAAACATTTATTTAACATTTATTCGACATTATTTTAATATTTATTTTACATTAACTATTTATTTGCCACAATGAATTGAAAAAACATTTATTTAACATTTATTCGACAGTAATGTAATATTTATTTTACATTAATTATTTATTTGCAATAATGATTTAAAGAAACATTTATTTAACATTTATTTAATATTAATTTAATATTTACTTCAGATATTGCGCTCAAATTCCTTCACGTTTTGCAAACGCCCGATCGTTTCATTCAGATGTAGATGGCGCGACGCGTGAGTCGCCACTTTCAAAGCGCCCCCACTCCTTCCTCGCTCGGCTCGCTCTCGTTCAGTCAGTTCAGTGTCATGGCCGCTCTTGCTGCGTTTCTTCGGACGAGACGAGTACGTTTTCCTTTTTTCGTAACTGATTGAGCTAAGCGGCACATATTCTGGAGACCAACCGAGCGAGATTCGACTTCCCAAGGAGAGCTCACCGCCAGGAAAAGGAGAGCTGCGGCAGCTCGCGCCCGAGAGGGAGAATTGAGGCGAGGAGTCCGATCCAGCGAGCAGGGCCCTTCCGGGGTGCATTCGAGGAGCACGCTATTAGCACAATTATCGTCCAAAACTGTTCGAGGAGACGCTTTGTGGCGCTGTGATATACGATGATGACGTCACTGTAAAGGCAGCGTGACGTCATCACTCGCGCTATTTTCGCTATTATTTTCGAGGTGAGGCACGAAGTACTATTGGCGCTTAAGCTGCGTTCGGGGAGCTTGCTATCGCTATCGCGCTATTGGCTCCTCAAACGAAGTTCATAGCGTTAGCGTTTATAGCGTTAATAGCGTCTCCCCGAATGCACCCCCGATATTCTCATTTGGGACGCCATATTGGAAGATCGACATTGTTCGTAGTAGTACAAGGAGCTCTGCAAGGTTAATCTCGTCTTGAGATCTTGGAATTGCTCTTATTCTTGTTACTCTGGTTTATATTTTGGCCCTAGAATTTATCTCGTAGACAAATGCAGAGGCTCCCCTCTCTTTTCTTCTCTTTTCTTTTCTTACTTTGATTTCAATCGGTAATCCAGACTCCTTAATTCCGTATTATTAATATTATTTGTTAAATGGCATTTGTGATATGCGATTAGTTATTTGGTATTAAGGTATTAATTTTAAGTTTTATTAGTATTAAGATATTTCATTTTAAGATACTCACAATCAGTATCAAGACATTTTTCAATTTTAATTTTAATTTTGTTGAAACTAAATTTTAATTTTAATTTTTATTAAGATACAATACATATATTAATTGTTTTAAATGGTTAAAAAAATTTTTTTTTTTCGTTATGATATAATATGAGTTTAATTTAGATAGTATGCAAAAGTACATGAACAAGTAGATAAAAAAGTGTAAACAAATAAATATATGTTCCTTTGTACCTTAGAAACAAACGTGTGCGATCTCTAAGATTTTTTCTGACTCTCCCCCCTATATGCTATTTACCACATTATCATATTAACATGCTCTATGTCATGTATATTATCGGTGACTTGCAGTGGAGTTTTTATTTAAGTTGTGTTTAATATGGTTAATAAAAAAAAGATTTATTATATAAATTTTATAACATTATTAATTGTGATACATGTATGTCTATATGAATCTGATTAATTAAAATTGTGATTAATTAAAATTAAAATTAACAATGTTATAAAATATTTTGCGGCAATATTTTTTTAATATTAAAAATCTTAGATTCTAAATAATAAATCTAGATAAATATTGCATTTAACAGAGCAACGAGATACGACAACATAAGTCAAAGTCACAACC
>NW_020226786.1:0-3451 GCF_003070985.1 Temnothorax curvispinosus | reverse complement strand
CCGCAGCGCCAAACGGCGGAAGGTGCATCCAGAGGGAGGCCTAACCGTGCAGCCGCGCGCATCACCGGCGAGTACTAGGGAGAAGGCGGCGAAAAAGTCGGATGGTAGAGGAGCGATAGGGCGACGGAGGACGGAAGTGGCGCGCGAAGGCAAAGCGGCGGACCGTGCACAATTTCATTAACCAGACGACACGCGCGGGAAATTAACATATATGATCGTAAAGGCAGATCCGCGAAGCATGACACGCACGTCAGAATCGAAATCCAGCCGGAGATAAGAAAGATGGCGGAACGTCGGGAAACTGGTGAACCGACGGCACGGCGGCAAAAGAATACGTCCCTGACTAAAGCGAGGGGCCCTCAAGTCGCGCATACGGGGTGGGCGACGCGATGCGGGGACGCGGACAGGAGATGGGGAACCGTCCGCAAACTTGCGCTGGGGACGTCATCTGCGGGAGTCGAGCACTCCTGACATCAGGGGCCACTTCGCCGAGACCGCGAAGCCGGGTCCCGATGAGACCCGTCGGCCGGGTGACGAAATGGCGGACCGTCCGGGAAATCGCCTCAGGTGAATCATCCTCGGGGAAAAGACACCTCTGACTAACGGGGAGGTCCCGAAGAATGTCCATATCCGGTCGCCGGTAAAATCCAACAACCGGCGACAAAGTTACAGAACCGTCCGCCATCTCGCGACCTGGACATCTTCCGCGGGGAAGAGCCGCGAAAGGCATTGTACCAGGTACGGATTAGGCGTCAGGAGGGGTCGGCGTCGTCGGCAGGCCCGGAGGAACAACGCGATACGACCACCGGGAGGTCAAGTAGGTAACCGAGCGTCATCCGCGGGGAAAGACCAGCGGGTCACGCTGAATAAGACCCGGTACACTCGGGGAACGGGTCGCCGCCAATGTCCGATCGCCCGGACGCGAGATACGGCGACATGTCGCCGGAACTCGGGAACCGGACGTCGTCCACGGGGAATGAGCCCGGAATCGGGCTAAGAGGGACCGCCGAAGCGGGACCAGGGGATCGCCGTCAACGGCGGAGGTCGCGATCGCGACGCAGACATCTTCTTTGAGGAGTCGACCCGGGGTCGCGTAAAGGGACAAAGGAGAGGTCGTGCGTACGGGTCGGCGTCGTCGTGGGTGGATAAATGTGGGAGTTGAAAAACCACTACCCGGGGTCCGTCTCCGGACGTCGAGTGGATGGTACTCCGAATGGAAATTTCCACCGCGGACATAGGGCTCAGCGGGGAGCGGGCAACGTATATTGTAACTGCGTAGCGGCGAACATCTGGCGCACACCTGTCGACCCGAAAGTCGTAAACTACCATTGTTAACGCGGCGAGCGGAAAATTACCGCGAGGAGAAAGCGACCGAATACCCTGTGGTGGGGGAAAAAGCACCGTAGGTAGGGAGCCCGAGAGAGGAAGAAGGCTCGAGGCAGTCTGTCGGGGATGTTCGAGCGTGTAACACGTAATCAACTTCGCTCTGTTTCGTCGCGCTAAGTCACCGCGATCGTCATACAAGTGCTATAATTACGGCTCGCCAACATTCGTAACAACCGGCAACGCCCGCGGAATGCGTTAATTGTCGTCTTTACAAAGACGAACGGCCTTTTTAGACCAAAATAAGATCGTGCGTCGTAGATAAACGGGGCGTATGTGCCCACGTATCCGAGCGTCCGACATCGTTTGTGACTTAAAGTTTTGTCAACAACCAACACTGGAAATCAATATAATTGAATAAATTAAACATCATTTTCGTAAAAGATTTCGAAAATTTATTAAATTGGACTTACCTTCTACTCACCTGATCCATTGGCGTCGATCACTCGAAGTCCCTCGTTGATCCTGGATTCCGGTGGCAGCGACGATCTTGATCGATGACGGCGATGATCCGCGGTGGCAGGAATCTGAAAAAAGAAGAGAATTAGTCTAATTGATAGTTCGAGATATCGTTCGATACTTACCTTCTCGGTGGTTCAAAGGTCAAACCGAGTGGCGACCGTTGATTTCTAAGGACACGTAGCGTTGATTCGTGCATCCAGTAGTACCGTCCGGTTACAACCTAACCTCTGTGCCCTTCGGCGCGGGGGTCATTGTTATGACCCCGCGATTTTCGCGCCCGTCGATGGAATCGCGTCGCGGTTTGATGGGTCTTGGTTTGTGCGTCCCCTGAAACGATCTCCACGGCTCAGCCTACGGCTAATACCTCCGTTCCCCCCGGTACGGGGGTCATCCTCGTGACCTCGCGATCTTCGCGCCCGTCGGTGATATCGTGTCGCGGTTCGGCGGGTCGTTGTTTGTACGTCCCCTGAGACGACCTCCACAGCTCAGCCTTCGGCTAAGACCTCCGTGCCCCCCGATACGGGGGTCATCCTCGTGACCCCGCGATCTCCGCGCCCGTCGGTGATATCGCGTCTCGGTTCGGTGGGTCGTTGTTTGTACGTCCCCTGAGACGACCTCCACGGCTCAGCCTTCGGCTAAAACCTCCGTGCCCCCCGGTACGGGGGTCATTCTCGTGACCCCGCGATCTCCGCGCCCGCTGGCGTTGTCGCTTCGCGGTCCGGTGGGTCGTCATTCGGGACCCCCATGGGACGATTCCCGTGATTCGGCTATTGGCTGCGACCTCCGTGCCCCTCGGCGCGGGGTCACCATCGTAACGCCACGATCTTAGCGCCCGCTGGCGCTATCGCGTCGGAATTGATTCGATTGCCCTCCGGGTCGCTTCTGAAACGATTTACGCGGCTCAGTCCCCGGTTATGACCAGCGTGTCCCTTTTTGCGGAGGTCATTCGCGTGACCCCGCTATTTCCGCGTTGGTCGTTCCCGGCGCTTCGCGTATCGGGTGGTTTGCCTCCGGGTCACCCCTGAGACGTATTCCGGAGTTCGGCTCCCGGCTATTACCGATATACCCTCGCTCGCGGGGGTAAATCTCGTGACCCCGCTATCTCGCGTGTCTTTCGTGCTATTTCGACCGCGCTCGTCCCGATCTGCTCTGCTTGGCTCTCCTTCCAAGGCCCGCTCGTTGGCTCGCTTGGTCGATCATCTGCCGCTCGCCCGCCGGGGTCAATCGTACCCCGGTCACCTATATTTCGGGATTCAGGTAAACGCTAGCCATATGGGCTCTTCGGACTCGCTTATCCGGTAATACTGTTCGCAAATTGTCGATGCCCGCTGCTCTCCAGGTCGCTAATGCCCCTCGAGGTTGTTCGGCTACTCAGCTATGCGGACGGTTGCAAGGTTAGGTTAGGTTGTGACCGGAACAACGATTGATGATGTTAAAATCAAAATATAGTCACTTACTACTTGGGTTGAATTATACGGTCGCCACTGTATTTTAAGGCTCAAATACAAAAACCTCTCGCTGTTGCTATGTCCCTTCCTTCCTTCCTGCTTAATAGCCGTCGTGTACTGCGCCGCGAACGTGTTCAAGGCCGTCGACCACGCCCTGT
>NW_020226785.1:6554-6958 GCF_003070985.1 Temnothorax curvispinosus | reverse complement strand
AGTCACAGTTGTATGCAAACTAATATTTACTAAAATCCAGAACATTTTTTTCTCATTGTCAGTGTATATTATACTATGCACTATGCAGTATGCGATAACACGTTAAACAGAAAATTAATTTCTTTGATTTTCTTACATCTCACAAAAAATTAGAGATATCCGAGATAAAGATTATATATGTATTGATATATAATATGTATAAGATTGCTTACCTGCTTACCTGAGGAAGGCGCGCTTGATTGATAGTGCCACGAAAATCAGGGTTTTCAACTACAATAGATTCGTTCTCCAAGTCGTTAGAACCGGAAATAATCGACGCAGGTGTCGATGAAGGGAGTAACAGAGGTGACGGCAGAGGTGACGGCTTCCACACCCGGTGGAAGTTAGGCGTTTATTTAGGACGT
>NW_020226785.1:0-6544 GCF_003070985.1 Temnothorax curvispinosus | reverse complement strand
CGTCGCGTAGCGCGGTGCGTGTGTCTGCGGATCGACACCCACCACACCCGGTGGAAGTTAGGCGTTTATTTAGGACGTCGCGTAGCGCGGTGCGTGTGTCTGCGGATCGACACCCACCACACTCGGTGGAAATTAGGCGTGTTTATTTAGGACGTCGCGTAGCACGGTGCGTGTGTCTGCGGATCGACACCCACCACACCCGGTGGAAGTTAGGCGTGTTTATTTAGGACGTCGCGTAGCGCGGTGCGTGTGTCTGCGGATCGACACCCACCACACCCGGTGGAAGTTAGGCGTTTTTTGGGACGTCGCGTAGCGCGGTGCGTGTGTCTGCGGATCGACACTTACCACACCCGGTGGAAGTTACGCGTTTATTTAGGACGTCGCGTAGCGCGGTGCGTGTGTCTGCGGATCGACACCCACCACACCCGGTGGAAGTTAAGCGTTTTTTGGGACGTCGCGTAGCGCGGTGCGTGTGTCTGCGGATCGACACCCACCACACCCGGTGGAAGTTAGGCGTGTTTATTTAGGACGTCGCGTAGCGCGGTGCGTGTGTCTGCGGATCGACACCCACCACCCTTAGAAAGTTAGGTCAGGGTCGCTCGTGGTGGTTTTAGTCGGTAGGCTATGGGCGCGCGATGCCACGCTGAGGGAGGCTCAGGGGATTTCGGTCCTCTAAAGCGCCCCTCGTAACGGTGGTACGCGTGCGCGTAGAATCCGACACTCCCCCTTCCTACCCCAGGGCGGGGAAGTCTTTCGAAGATTTCCACCACGTAAAAAAAAAAAAAAAAAGAAGGTAGAGAATAATTTTTAATTCCTTTCAGCAATTACATTTTAAGCGAGAAAGGTCAAGAAACTAATAAACGTTCAAATTACGAAAGAAAGTAATGGTTTTAACTCAAACCGGTTCAACAGGTTTCTCACGTAAAATGTTATTTAAATATTGATCATGGGATTGAAAAAATATGCATCTTATTGGCAAATTCAATTGGTTTACGTTTAAAAAATATTGATATGTTCTTAATCTCCCGTTTTTTACATTGCTTGGCTCAATTTTATTGCGTTATGCCTAATAGTGCAACAACATATTTTATAAATACAAACAGTAAAACAAAGTGAAATCAGAAATAGAATACATGAATAAACAGATATTGACACGAATTGCTAGGAAAGCTATGATAAAACTAATCAAATTTTGCGAGAAACATGTAGTGATTATACACATTTTTTAATAAACAATATTTGCAATACATGAGACACTATACAATCATGCACTTACAGATTAATGCAAGTAATTTTTCAATGATAAAGGGGAGGGAGAAGGAGGGGGAGAGAGAGAGAGAGGGATTTGTAATAGTATTTAAAATAAGAATGTTTAATAATAACTTTGCGTAATTAAACACATAACAATTTGTGCGAACAATATATAGATGATAATTCCTTTATCTTTTGACTTATTCATCTTTATGTTTATTTGTATTTTATCTGGAGATCCGAAAGTAAAGCAAAGCACTGCACATTCTTAAGATATTCTCGAATGGTGGCGCCCAAAAGACCGGTCGTCCTTCGTAACGTAATCGTATCAAAGCTATAATTAACAAAAGCATATATATATATATACTCTTATTCGGCTTGTTCTTTTATAAAAATATTGATATACATACCCTTGGTTACACCAACCGGCTCAGGGATATTGATGTTGATTATCTTGAACATATATATCTGGATATACTTATATTCACAGAATATATTTATATTCTTACGTGTGTGTGTATGTATTCTAGAGTGCTAACTAATGTGTAATATATAATGTGTTAATCTAATTTTGATTACAATTTTATTTGGCGAATTGTAGGCGAATGTAAGCGATTAGCAAATAGAATAATACTCTAATAATGTATATGTATTACAGTAAAAGCGTGAAATTCAGTAAATGTGTACACTTACAAGAGCTCTAATTTATAAATATGAGTGTAGTGAGATAGAGGGGTGCAGCCCCCCACTCCATCCAAAAAACCTAATCTAACCCAACCTAATCTGTATCTCTCAGTGTGATAATAATATTGCTTATTAAAAGATATAAATTTGAAACATAAAATTTAGTAAATATGTGTCATGCGAGAGGGCCAATAAACGATCTTATTAAATTTTGGGTCCGCGGCCCGTGTTGGGCCCCAAGTTAAATTTTTTAAATGAAAAGCTCTACTTTTTCTACTAATCAATTTAAACAACTTTTGTCTGCAACATTTTTTTTATTTTCCTTATACTTTTTAAGATGTTCAAGGAAAACTTGGTAACTTCTTCAATATTTAGCTTACGATATTTCGATAACTGTTTGTCAGGGACAAAAATGGCATAGGACTTTTCGACTTGATTTATTTAAAAAAAATTGGGGTACTATTGCAACAGAAATCAAGTAAAAAAGTCCTATATCACTTAAAATGTTAAAGCATTTCGTTTTCTTATATTGATAAAAATTGCAAAAAAATATATACAAGTAAATAAGAGATAGGAAAAAAAGTACGTAAGCACGAAGCAAAATTTTAAAATGTTTTATGTGGTTTTAATATATTTTTATTAGTTAAAAATCTAATATTTACAAAAAAGTATAAATTAATAATCATTCGACTCAGCACCGTCGCACTTACTATTTACTAGATAATATCGCGCAAGGCGGATTTATTGCAAATGCCTTTCGATTATAAATTACATTTTGTTTGTTATCATAGACATCATCAAGAAAATATTCTTTTAAATTATATTTGTATTTTTTTTAATGTGCTCTACAGATTTCTCTAAAGTCTGCTATAGTATATTTATAATTTTACAAGAAAATTTACTTTACGCTCTCCGGACGATATTAACATATCCATCTTTTGTCTCTCGACTTTTTTCGTGAGAAAATCATTTATAATTTAATGTAAAAAACTTGTGTATATATTATTAATTTATTTAATACCATTCGGAAAGCATTGTTAACACCAAAAACTGAAATTGCGTAAAAAATAACCAGAACGTTTCTTCTTTATCGAGTTTACGAGCTGGTATCGAAAAATAGGCTTAGAAAGGATCACTAGTCATAAAATTATAAAAGGAAATTAAAAACAATCATCGATATTGGTATTAGTATTAGAGCGAATTTGTCCAATTGGCATAAGGCCGAAGAAGCTAATCAAAATTAAGTCGTGAGAACGGAAATAGAAACTAGAAAAATTTGCACTTGTAAACATTGATCTTTTTAACTGGCATCACTTATCGTTCCACATAAGTTTGGAACAAAAGAGGGAAAGAAAATTATGCCATTTAATGTAAGAGAAATAAATTTAGATTTAGACTAATAGTAACGCGTTCAGGTTTCTCTAAGTATTTGTTTATCATTTTTTGACGACAACGACAACGACAACGACGAAGACGATAAAGATGACCGATCACTCGTTACTTCTGAGCGACGGTTGTTTGGTGCCAAAACTAGGTTCCAAGGGCACCAAAAAAGTGACTTTTTCACTAGCATTAGCGTCATCCGGTTTCAGAATAGGCGTATTCTTTCTAATGGGTCTTCGCGATCGCTGTAGAACCTCCTCATACGTAACGTATTCAGGTCTAACCGCTGGTCGCTGTTTCTTCAAGTAGTACACGGCGGAGGTATTCTCCGGCACGTAGCTCGGCTGAGTCGGCTTTACCGTCTGAGGTATCGGGGTTACGCTGTAACCGGCGTTAATTAGAGCGGACAACTCTTCCTGTGTCAGAGGTTGTTGCTGTTCCTTAGGAGAAGGAACACGTATGACTTGAGGGCTGTTTAACTCCCCTTGATCGACGATCTCTTCGATGGTGAGGGACTTGACCGGCGACTTTTTCAAGAGACCCGATTGAGAAATATAAACGGAGGACTGAGTCGGTGGAACTTTGAGTTTGTGCGCTTGACGAGGTTGATTGATAACAGGTTGAACGTAAGCCTGCTCTTGAATGGTAGACTCACTGGAGTGTGGTTTAGTCACCGATCTAGAAGCGTAGGTGGAGCCGGAAGCCTGATACTTGTTGACGTCGTCATTGGTAAAATAGTTATTAGGTGCCGGGAGCTTGGGAGTGCTAGGTAAAAGGTACTGGATGACCGGTGTGCCGTCAGGATCTG
Source organism: Temnothorax curvispinosus (assembly GCF_003070985.1). Classification (NCBI taxonomy): domain Eukaryota; kingdom Metazoa; phylum Arthropoda; class Insecta; order Hymenoptera; family Formicidae; genus Temnothorax; species Temnothorax curvispinosus. Next base: position 2,418 of record NW_020226785.1, on the reverse strand, counting down.
CTTTCTTGGCCTCTGCCTGAGCTCTGGCGGCTGCCAAAATCTCACTGTTGGCTTTGGCGCGTGACTGCTGATAGACTTTGTACAACGCTTCGGCTTGAGCCTGCGCCAGCGCCTGAGCTTGGGCTTGGGCACGCAACTGATTTCTCTCAAAGTTCAAAGCGTCGTTATGAGCCTTCTCCTGGGCCTTGACATGGGCCTGCTGCTGAGCTTCGACTTGACGTATGGCATCGGAGTGGGCCTTGTATTCAGCAGCTGCCTGAAGTCTTCTGGCTTCGGCTGCCTCGGCAGCCGCCTGCGCTTTCAACTTTGCCCTGTACGCGGCCTCTGGGTCCTTGGGTTGCAGCTGGCCCTCGATGTGAGCTCGTCCGGCATCGCTCACGTGATCTCCTTGTTGAATTTGTTCCAAAGCGCTCTGCTGCCTGTATCTCTCGTGATCAATTCTGATTTGTTCTAGAGCAGCGTCGTGATGTTTCTGATACGATGCCTGGGCGATTTTCTGAAAAGCTAAGGCCTGCGCCTCGGCCTGAGCCTGAGCCCTGGCGTTCGCTTCGGCTTCCGCCTGGGCTTTCAGCTGAGCGCCGTCATCCACGTAGTCGTATTGCGGGGACGGTCTGAAGGCTTCGACACCCTTTGACGAATAATCAGCCGGTTGCGCCGTTTGATATTGAATTTGGACCGGCTGCTCGATTGACTGATACGTCGCCGCCACTCGTTGCTGCGGCGGATAACGAGGGGGCGGACTAGTTTCGATATGGTATTGCTCGGGTAAATGAGACGCCGAGGTCGCCGTTGATTTGATGTACTCTTGTTGCGGATAGCCGGTTTTAGGCTGCGTCGGAATCAGGTTAAACTCTTGGGCCTGATTGGCGGATACCAGTTGTAGCAACTCTTGCTCGAACGTGCCCAGCTTCGGTGAGGTGTACGATTCTACCTGATACGTGGACGCTCCGGATGGCCCGCGCGTCGATTGCAATGCCACGGCATGATTTTGCGCCTGGACCTGCGCCTGAGCTTGCGCTACAGCCTCAGCTTGAATCAACGCCTGGGGATGTAGCTGAGGTCTCGGTCTCGGAGGAACCACGGCGGGTTTGCGATAATTGTAGTATGCCTGCTGCAACGTCTGCTGCTGTTTGGCATAATCTGGAAGAGGCCTACGCTGTGGCGCATTATTGGGTCTTGTGGCGTACGGCTGCGGTTCGGTTCCGGTGAATTGTCGCAACACGGCTAAATATTCGGGTGACAGCTGAAATTTGCACATTTTTCTACATTAGTTAAACGATAATGTTTTCGCATTGAAATGATAAGTTGTCTTAATCTTAATGGTGTTTTGATCAACGTTAAAAGACAGATGGCGGACCAATGGTTTTTAAGCAACGCTTGCACACGATGAAATTTTAAATATACTTACATATAAGATTACATGTTACATGTTAACACAACTTAAATGTTATGCGCGGCTAAATAATTAAATTTCGGAAATTGAGCGAACGTAAACTGAAACGTACAAAAGATATCTTTACCGTTGAGATAAGATATATATTATATATATATATATATATATATATATATATATGTATATGTCTGTCAGTGCAATATATAACTGCCGTAACTGCAACTTATCATTCAAATTAGTCAACTTTCTCAGATATATCGAGATGCAATTGAAAATGCAAATTAATAAATGAGAAATAGATCAAAGACAGACGCGAACATATAAGAAATAGCAATTGAAGGTGATAGAGCCCCATTTCACTCCATCTTTGTGTTGAACTTGATCTTACGAGCAGACGGCAAACAGATGATCGAAGGTTATTGTTCCGTGAACGAGTAGTCGCAACAGCTCGGCGGATGAGCTAGTAACCGATATAAAGAAGCGACGGTCATGAAAATGACTCATCCCGCTATAACGGTACACAAGGCCGCGGGGAAGGCTATAATTCTATAAACGTACGAGATTTGATAAAACTGGGAACTTATATCTGGTTGTCAGTGGGTGTGGTTGTACCGGTTCTGTCAGGTCGGGGCGATTAGAAGGCGTGCAAACTTGCAAGCGTTATGCAAGCGAGCGATTGCATTCGAACACGGCGCTGTCGAGCGATCACGAGCGACCGCGTAGGAGGCACACACGTACATATCGACAAAATCTCTTTCTCTTTTTCTCCTAACCGAACCCCTTATATGGATTTGTGAATGCATTAATCTAATATTGTTTACCGAATCGATCCGATGGTAATCGACAATAATAAAGATTTATCCATATCTTTGTATATATATATATATATACAAAGATATATATATATATATATGCAGCGAAAGTACAAAGATATGGATAAATCTTTATTATTGTCGATTTCCATATCTTTGTATATATATATATATATATATATATGCAGCGAAAGTACAAAGATATGGATAAAT
>NW_020226784.1:0-1179 GCF_003070985.1 Temnothorax curvispinosus | reverse complement strand
CTCTGAATCCGAATATGACATCAAAATTAAAAAATGGCGGATGTAATGGCGGATCCAAAATGGTAAAATTTCTTTCTTATTAACCATTTTGAATATATTAATTCTAATGTTAAATTTAGATTCGGAGATCTAAATAACTTCAAAATAATAATAAAATTCCGTCTATTTTTTGTAATTTTGATCCGCCATATTGGACCCACCATTATTTAATTTTGATGTCATATTTGGATTCAGAGACCCAAAAAACATAAGGGTACCAAATTTCATGAAAATCAGAACATTTCTTGTAATTTTGATCCGCTATATTGGATCTGCCATTTTGAATTTTGAAAATCTGACATCATATTCGGATTCAGAGACCCAAAAAACATAAGGGTATCAAGTTTCATAATAATTCGATAAACTTTTTTTCAACACACTTTTGGCCCAAATAGTAAAATTCTCTTAAACAGCCAATGGGTTAAACATCGGGACTATCGTGCTCATCAAGGACAGGAATCTACCGTGCACGCAGTGGTTATTAGGCAGAATCATGAAACTCCATCCGGGTGAGGACGGAATAGCTCGAACTGTCACCATCAAAACGGCTGGCGGAGAATTGAAAAGAGCTGCTAAGTATCTGTGCCCAATTCCGCTCGAACAATAAGCGTAATATCTACACATGTCACAAGATTTGTTCTGAAGACGATACCGTACCTATTCATTGTAATGCGTATTAGTATCATAAGTTACAGATTAATCTCTGGATGTTATTGTTGATCGTTACCCTCTCAACGGGGGGAGTATGTTATGTAGTAAACATATGCGTCGTGCACGACTTAACTAAAGCGAATAAGAGAGATTGTCGGATGGCTCAGACACATACACACACATTCACCTATAAGTGCATCAATTAATTATATGTACAAATAAATAATTCCTAATAATTCGGTATCTTAGGGACGAGTTTCAATGCTCGCTAGATGATGCTCCGGCGTTTTCGATCCTTCGTTGTCACGGCCGATATTCTATTATTCTTCGTTATTTCGATGTACATGTCGGTTACGTGGCCACGAAGAATCGTTCGAGACTTTGCCTTTCCTTCGAGATAAGATAAACATTTAAACTCTTTACAAAGGACATAATTGTAAAAATAAAATAAAGTGTGTGTCAAGCCAAAGCGACCCAAGGTCTACACCT
>NW_020226783.1:0-1088 GCF_003070985.1 Temnothorax curvispinosus | reverse complement strand
ATTATATACCCGAGAAACTTTAGTTCATGTGCGCCGAATACGCATTTTTCAACATTAAGGCGGAGGTGAAACTCTTTAAGCCTTTGGAATACAATGCGTAAATGTTTAGCATGCTCCTCTGGAGAAGAGGAAGCAATTAGGATCCATATAAATAAAAACAAAATCTAGATCGCCTAAGGCGCGATTTATATATTGTTGAAAGGATTGACCGGCGTTACGAAGGCCAAAGGTCATAAATAAGTATTCGAATAACCCAAAAGGGGTTATGATAGCTGTTTTCTCAATGTCCTCAGGGGCCATTGGAATCTGATTATAGGCTTTATATAAGTCGAGGGATGAAAAAATTGTTTTCCCGTGTAGATTAACGGAGCAGTCATGCAGGTGGGGGGTGGGGTATCTATTAGGTCGCGTGATTGCATTTACACCGCGGTAATCACCGCACACCCGCCAGGTGCCGTCTTTTTTACGGACTAAATGAATGGGACTGGCCCAAGGACTGCTAGAGGGGCGGCAAATGCCTGCTTCGACTAAAGCTCTGATCTCGGCCTTTGCGGCATTAGGTTTATCAGGAGGAAGGCGCCTAGCGCGCGCAGCGACTGGAGGGCCGGTGGTGATAATATGATGAAACACGTCACAATTAGACGGCGGGGCGAGGGGAAGTGTTCCTGTTATTTGCGAAAATTCCTTGAGTTGTAACGGCCTGCCTTTTGGCTGTTTATATCGAACGCGGACTAGCTCGCCGGACCAGGAGTTCGATGGTAGGCCCAGAGACAGGAGGCAGTTTTGATACGGAACGTGGTTTATTACGGTGGTTCAATTACACAGACTGTCGCGATAGTTACAACGGAGATGCATGCGGACCATGCGGCTAACGCGGGCGGTTTATAATCTAGACGACGGTCGCGGTAATTACAAAGTACGGAAACGCATTCGGTTTATGCGGTGGACGCGGGCGGATTAGATTCTATAAGACGGTCGCGATAGTTACAAATTTCGGGAACGCATTCGGTGTATGCGGCGGACGCGGGCGGATTATATTCTATAAGACGGTCGCGTCCGCCGCATACACCGAATGCGTTCCCGAAATT
>NW_020226782.1:0-1218 GCF_003070985.1 Temnothorax curvispinosus | reverse complement strand
TACTGTTGTTTCGTCTTTACCTGCATTTTAAATTTGTAACAAAACATCACGACTCAATATTATCTTTATAGTCTTTCCACAGTATGTATGTCGTCTATAATATTTTTTTCAAAAATTGTCATCAATATCTTACAATTAATGTAATTATAGTATCATAAAATTTGTAGCACAATCAATTATAGTATGACATAAGTATAAATTGATGTACAATAATTGTGCTACAAATTTTACTATAATACTATAATTAAAATACTAACATTTATTATATTGCACCATTATCACGTTATACGTTATACCCACTGTAATAAGATTGCATATCTATTACGTTATATTATACTATATAACATATAGTCATTCAGGTGGAAAACGAGAAGCTTCACAAGCTTGATATCAAATAAACAACAATAGCTATATTTTAACAATTACGTATGGCAACGTTATCCAGCACGATTTCTGTGATTAAATAATGCAGACGGCGCGGATTCATTCAAAACGGTATAATTTCGACATCTATATATACCGAGAGAGAAATATTGTAGATCTCTATTTATTTCTATCCACGATAATTGGAAAATGATGATTGACATGCGGTATATTTTTCCATATCTATAATATCGAAAATTAATCTCGCTTATATTTCTAATTGAAACTATAGTCGATTTATTTAAGGTGTTTATTACGTATCATGGAATGTAATATTGCACGCCAAAGATGCGTATTTTTTTACTACTGCAATGTACATTTACATATCGCCTTTCGCTTGCGCTCGGAAATAAGGTTACAGCAAAACGTGGCGAACCTATGCGAATCGCGAGGGAATGCGCGAGTTTTTCCGATGTCCGGCATGCGTTAAGTCAGCTTTTATTCATCTCGTAATTTTATATTTGCATCACAATTCGAATTTTATTGGCGCATCTTACTAAAACACAATGTTAGAGTTAACGCACCGATGATTAAAAAATTTTCTCTGATTCTGTGTTTTCAGTGCATTGCCCACATCAGTCAAGCTCACATTAACCCAGCCGTCACTGTTGGATCTATCATTCTGGGGAAAAAAACCATTCCCGAAGCTTTAGTTTACTTTGTGTCGCAGATGATAGGTGCCATTCTGGGTTACGGTATGCTGAAGGTCGGTAATAAGAAAATCCAATTATTCTTTCGCTGAATTAATTATAATTAATTACATATGTAGATAAAAAGATATATGTATATTGATTC
>NW_020226781.1:0-6303 GCF_003070985.1 Temnothorax curvispinosus | reverse complement strand
ATTTTATTGAAAATAAATACATACTCCCTGAAATGAAAATAAAATATTAATAATAACTTTAAATAAATGTTAGAATTAATATTACGGTAATTTTAATATAATATTGTAATAAAGTTGATAGTTTGTTTAAATTTTTATCTCAAAAACATTACAGGAATGATAGAAAAACCTTAGCAAAATGTTATTTGCAACGTTATGGCACTCCCATTTCAACATTACTGAAATTTCGGAATCGTGGTCAAAGTATATTCGTAATGATGTTCTATACAACATTAAGAACTACATATTTAACAACATTACAAGTTCTAGAATATTGTTGCAATAACATTGTAATAATGATTTTTTGCTTACTGGGAAGTAAGAAAAATTTAAACTTGGTATAAACTGCGTTCCAATATTTTAATATCCAGTACTGAAAATCTAAAGTGCGTATGTATAACTGTTCGAGATTCCGTTAACGTTGCGCCGTCCGATCAGATGGCAGCATCGATCGGGTAACGACGCTCGATCACCGCGGCAGCTTGCGCCCGCACGGGCGCGCTCATCGCCAACGTTTTCCTCGTAATTGTGCAAATGGCCGCGCGGTGACAAGTCGCATAACGTGTGCTCAGTACGTTTCGATAAGTGACTTCGGTTAATCGTGCACATCGCAGTGCCCACGCTGCTTAGACTTCTCATTTAAACTGTGAAATAGACCGCTCATCAACTCTGGTGCCTCAACACGATGACTCAAGCTCACACGTGCGCGAGTGCCGACCGCCACGTGTCTCACCGGCTCACGGGCGACTCACCACACGAGGAGGGCAATTGATATAATTGTCGCTCGACTTCAACGATCATACAAAGACGTCTCATTTATACACCGCTCATCGATTCTCAGGTCAGACTGTAACAATTTCGATACATTAAAGACGGCTCAGACTGTGGTCTGAGTTACACAAAATAAAGTGCATAATTAGTTTAACACCTTCCACGCGCGTCCTTCTCATCCCGCTCCCATTGTCGGGATTAATCAGCGATTTCGCGAACATTTGGTCCTTCGAGCCGGATGCGTGGAAATTAGAGTGTAACTCAGACTCAGATCATATGAACAGAGCATGCCTTTCACGACATGCCACGTGGACATTATCGCGCGCTTTCGCGAGTGAAGGACAGACATTCTCACGCGCGCTCGCGAGTGTTACGAAAACATGTTCACGCGCTCCCGCGAGTGTAAATAGACTTTTTTACGTGCTCAATACATGACATTGTAGACTCTCGATTCGCGTAGTGTTGTCCTAACGCGTTTCTCGAACGTTCTTGCCTCTTGCAGTGTTTCTCATACGTGTCTCGACATTTCTCAGGTCTCTCATCGGGCGCAGCTCATTGACGTCTCATCATGCCGGATCCCGCCAAAGCCGGGACGGGCGGCAAGACCCCGCCATTGCTCGAGCTGCCGGACGACAAGCGCACTTCAGATCGCCAGACCTCACCGGTGCGTTTGTCTGCGGAACTCACGTTAAAGGTGCAGACACAAATGAACCGCATCGCGACAGTGCGGAAAATCGGCGAGACGTTGCCATCGACTCCAGATGACACGTCAGTGGATGAGGTCCTGCAGATCTCGATCCAGCTCGAGGAAGTGCACAAGGCATTCCTCAAGGAACACGCCTATTTCGAGGTCTCATGGCCGGCGGCGCTCATTTCTCACGAGTATTTCTCAAAAAACGCCTTCGCCGTGGAGGCGGAAGAGTGTATGACGGCTTGTCGCGCTCTGGCAAAGCTCAAGGGCGCATTGGCGGAAAAGATCGCTCCAACGACAGCTCCTGTAGCGGCGCAGCCCTCACAATCACAGCAGAGATTGCCGGACATCAGCATCCCGTCCTTCAAGGGTGTGTACGAGGCATGGCCTACGTATCGCGATCTCTTCAAGGCGGTTATTTATGACAGCCAACGGCTCACAGACGTGGAGAAACTCCACTATCTGCGGCTCTCACTGGAAGGCCCACCTGCTCAGCTCATTTCCGGTTTGCCTCTCACCGGCGACTCGCTCAAACCATCCTGGGAAATGCTCGTCGATCGCTACGAGAACAAGCGGCTGCTCATTCAGTCTTATCTGGACCAGCTCTTTGCCAGCTCAACACCGGTGCAGAAGAACGCCAAGGCACTGGACAAGCTGCTCAACACGTTCAAGGAGGGCATCAAGGGCCTACAATCCTTGGGCGTCTCGCAGGATCTGGGCGACTGCGTCCTGGTGTACCAGTTGTCTAGGCAGCTGGATCGCCAAACCAAGGAGCAGTGGGAGACATCGTTGGGCGCCGCGCGCGAGTATCCGCGATTCGAGAAACTCGAGCAATTTCTCATCTCGCGAGCACGAGCACTCAAGATGATCGAATCAACGGCCAGCTCAGGAAGCTCGGCAGGGGCTGCTTCAACAACACGGCGCTCCTCAACGGCTCATCATGCGGCAGCTCAACCGGCACGCACCAATACATCAGACGGCTCAACGGAGTACCCGTGCGACTGCTGTAACGGCACGCACTTCGTGGTGATGTGCCCTAAGTTCAGGGAACTCTCACCGGGCGATTGACAGAAGCTAGTCATCTCAAGGAGGCTGTGCTTCAACTGCCTCGGCCGTCACAACGTTCGCTCATGCAAGAGCTCACGGGGGTGCAAGAAGTGCACCCACCGACATCATACGATGCTGCATGAGGCACATCAGAGCGACTCATCTTCGAAGCCAACCACCAGCTCAGCCTTAGCACCTCAATAGGACAACGGTGCAATCGTCACTCACTCATTTTTGGCTCGCTCATCACACTCAACATTACTCGCTACGACCCTGGCTCAGATCAGCTCATCGGTTAATACTCAGCACGTACGGCTTCTCATCGATACAGGTTCTGAACTTACCTTTGTCTCAGAATCGCTCATTCGTCAGCTCAACATACTTCGTCATCATTCTGTCATTCTCATCACCGGAATTGGTGGCGGAAAGTCCACGCAAACTCGAGGAGTTGCATTCCTCAAGCTCCGCTCACTTCGCTCAAAATCAGACGTCATCATTCAAGCTCACATTCTGCAGACGTTAACAAACATCTTGCCATCATTCATCGCTGCACCACAGGAATGGCCGCATCTCACCAAGTTAGCCTTGGCGGATCCAGATTTTCTGACACCACAGCCAGTGGATATTATCATTAGAGCTGACTCATATGGGCAGATCATCAAGCCCAACATCATCAAACGGGATACATTAATGCCAATTGCGCAGTTCTCAATCTTTGGATGGCTCGTTCTCGGGCCTGTCGACACATCATCATCGGCACCTGCTGCAGTGCATCATGCATCGATTCAGGAGCGGGAAGATGCTCTCGACGAGTTACTGTCGAGATTTTGGACACAGGAAGAAGTGCCTGCGAGCAACAATCCTGAGCTTACTCCTGACGAGCAAAGATGTGAAAAACATTTCAAGAGTACTGTCTCACGGGATTCAACAGGTCGATACACAGTTCCACTAAAATCATCACCTGATACTCTTGGCGATTCGTATCTCACTGCGCATCGATGTTTGCAAAGTTTACAAAAGAGACTCTCCCGAGATGACAACTATCGACGTCTGTATCATCAATTTATGACAGAATATCGAGATCTCAACCACATGAAGAAAGCCTCACCCGTTTCCAGTCAGCAAACGCAATATTATTTGCCACATCACGGAGTGCTCAAACCAGACAGTGCAACCACGAAATTACGTGTGGTATTCAATGGCTCGAGCGCATCCACATCTGGCCGCTCACTTAATGATATCATGCACACGAGAGCCAAGTTGCATTTAGACGTCACCGATGTCTTACTCTGGATTCGACAATTTCGACACCTAGTTGCCACGGACATCACCAAGATGTATAGACAGATCAACGTGCATGAAGATGACTGGAACTTACAACGGATTCTCTGGCTCGACAAACTGCTCAATGAAGTGGCATATTATCTAACCACGGTCACGTATAGCACCAAGGCTGCCCCGTTCTTGGCAGGAATGTTTAAAAGGAATGTTTAGAACACTGATTACACTTACATTTCCTGGTTAGCGTTTATTTTATGACATGTTGTATTTTACAAATTTTACTTCCAAAACACAGAAAATACCTTCCAGCCTGTGATGACACCACGTATACGCCAACGAACCTGCACGGTATCGTTTTCAGAATGCATTGTGTAAGATGTCTTTAGGATGTCAAGCTTGACGTGTGCAATCTTCATATGACCAATGAACCTTAACAGTATCAATTGCTTCGCATAACTCACAAGTCCCCTGCAATATTTTTTAAGCATATTATGAGAAAATGGAAATACTTAATGCTAAAAACTATCAATTGCTTTGAATACTTAATAAAATTAATTTTCGTTACTCCTCTAATATTGCTGATAAAAATTATATTATAATAATGGATAACAGGGACTCAATTCACAAATATTTTAGCATAACTACAATATAAATTGTGCTACAGAACGTTTCCTCGTTCTTTTCAACTTTTAGAATTTACAACACAGCATATACGTACATACATGTGCAATTTTGGATACACCTTCCTTCTTAAAGATCTCTTCGGTATCAGCTCCCTGCGGTCAATATATAGCGGCAAAATTGTATACCATATAGTTGAATATAAAATGTTCCTGCGTGAGAAAACGAGAGAAAAGGAGGACATTTATAATAGGTAATGACACGCGATACGAACCACGCAATAGTGTTAATTCGGGATTGGGAAAAGAAAGAGGGGGTAAAGGAGAAGAGATTCTTACAATTAGAGGCACTCTGTAGCAACTCGTATTATCTAGCACAAAAGGACCTTTTGTGCTAGACAATTATTCCTCAACAGTGTCTGAGAATTATTATATTTTGAAGACGCGAGATTGTACATTCAAAGCATTCAAGTTAACGAAAGTAAAGTACAATATAAACATTCTTCGGAGAAATCTTTATTACCCGATAGTGCCTGTCACACGTGCATATAACTACAGATCACTTTCTCGTTCTCTTAACTTTTACAACTTTTACAAATCAACATATATACGTACGTGTGCGATTTTGGATACACCTTCTTTCTGAAAGATCTCCTCGGCATCAGCTCCCTGCCGTCAATATATATTTCACTATCACTGTCATCTATCACGCGGCGATGGTCACGACTCTGCCACTGTCACTATCTATTTTTAGGTTAACGTTGTATTCCAGCATAGATCGGTCTTTCTTAACAGCTTCATGCGTCTGTGATTGAGAAAGAAATCTGATAAGCTCTGTATACCAACTCAATATAAGCAACATATATACGAATATGTATATATATTTTAGATAAAAACAGTCAGTAAACTTTTATAAAACAGTACTCTTTGAAATAACCCTGCTAAAAATGACCGATTGAATCCGATTAAAAATTTTGAATCCGCATGAATCTGGATTCTTGATCCGGAAATCACGGATTTATAACAATTACACCGACTGAAAACGATTGAAACGGATTGGTATTCAAGGATGTAATTTCAATCGGATTCTATCGATTTGAATTGTTATGATTTTATAACGATTACACTGATTGAAAACGATTGAAACGGATTGGTATTCAAAGATGTAATTTCAATCGGTTCCTATCGGTTTGAATCGTTACACGCAGAAAATTTTTCTCGAAAATACAAGTATACACGAACAAAGTAAATACCATACTAATCTTGCACGGCTAGGATATAGTCATAATATGCAAAAGATTTCAAGAAAGTATAGGAAATTTAGAGAGCAAAGAATAAAAATATGGCTGATGGACAAGAAACGAGACGTCTGTTGCAGTCATGGCAAAAACATAAGTTGCTATTATAGGCTATGGCGGTCAGCTGTCCGCCACGAGCGAACTTGAGAACGCTGTTGAAACCCTGCCGAGCTGCCCTAGATATAGGGGTCGATGTTGAATCTTAATCACGCGAGAATATACCGGCGATGCGCCGCGTAGCGGGCGCGAACCGAACCCTTTCGCCGCGCAAGCCCGCGTTGCCGCTCGCGCCGCGCGCCTTCCGTCGTTAGTATAGGACTTTTTTTACTTTTCTTATATTTCCTTGTTATAATCCGAGAGGTAGCGACACAAAAGTGTCAGCGATTTTTTATTAGTCTTGGAACAAAGTAATTTCTCTTGTTTTAATAGTGTTGTTGATGAAATGCAGAGTCTGGCTGCGCTGTCTCGCTGGAATGGGCGTTGCGGCGCCTTTGATTTTGTCGAAAAAACACTTATGTTGGAAGAATTTGATTAGTGCTGAGCTTTTATATATTTA
>NW_020226780.1:274-1455 GCF_003070985.1 Temnothorax curvispinosus | reverse complement strand
GCCAAACACGGCATTGTTCATCAATTTGTATAAATTTTTCTCGAAATCATTTTTGGCCAACGTTCTAAATTTCGTATTGAGGTCTATATAATCGCGAAGCCATGGAGATTGCGCGAATTTCAGTATACGGTGAATTTTTGATATACGGAGACCATGACGAGTACACTGCTGCAGGTTGCGATAATGTATTACATAACGTTTCTTATCGTATAATGTTGCGAGGAGCTTGTCCTGCCGCTTGCCGGGTGGTTTATCGCGCGTCGGACAGAACGGTAGGTCAGTGTGCGCGTCGTGAAGATGTTGCGGATACTCCAAGTCGACTTCGAGAATGTAGCCTATCGAGGAATCCAACGCGACATCCATAACATTAAAATCGGTTACGTCGTCGACCCATTTAAAATCTGCGTATGGCAATGGTTGACTCATTGCCCAGCCGTATAAGTTATTTACATCAAAATACATGAGGTACGACGACGGTTTCGATGGATCGTACGACTGCATGTACTTGTTGTTGGCCAGCGTGTATCTGTTTGAACATTGACTCAAACCGCCGCGTATACCGCGTTCGATAAACATGACCATGTCAATGTCGGTGAGCAATTCGAAATTGATGTGTGTATGCTTCAACATAGCATCCCACGTAAAACCCGGTAGAGTATAATAATACGCCGGATCGAGTCCATAACTCGCGACGTAAATATCGCGAAAATTTTCAAAGATATCGGCCAACAGCAAGACATCGGTCTTGAGATATAAATCGCTGTAATCACCGAGCGTTCGAATGGAGAACCGCTGCCAGACGTCGACGGCGTGCGCGTAATCGCTCTCGGATACGGTGTCACCTGTCAATGAACTGTAAAACGAGTCGCGCGGTGGTAAACACAAGTCCTCCAATTTTTCGACGCAGTCAATGTATTCATATGGAAATACGCCTTTTCGTGTCAGCAAATTAAAATTTTCTGCGGATAATTCATAAAATTCGCGTTGCAATATTCGCAGTTTATCCTTGCTGAGATAAGATGCCAATTTGTCGAGACTAGCGGTGAGAAACTTGTACGAATCGATAAATCGCAATTTGACGCACGTTTTCTTATCTTTATCTTCGGTGCTCTGAACGTTTTTTTGTAAACGAAATATATTTTTCTTTTGTGATCGGGAGTAAATCTACATGTCCTTCGTAT
>NW_020226780.1:0-174 GCF_003070985.1 Temnothorax curvispinosus | reverse complement strand
TATATTTTTCTTTTGTGATCGGGAGTAAATCTACATGTCCTTCGTATACTGTTGCTATTTCAGTTATAATAAAATGTGCATCGTATCCCGATAAATTATGAAACACTATGGGAATGCAATGCGAATCTTTATAATTTAAGTTACAATTCGAATGCGCGGGACCTCTGTATCGAC
>NW_020226779.1:310-4344 GCF_003070985.1 Temnothorax curvispinosus | reverse complement strand
CTATTGTGCAAGGGGCTTAAGAGATTCAAGCACATAAACAGATCGAAGAAAATAGCACGATATGCGCTATGGATATCAATATCAAATATTTTTGTTTGGCGTGGAGATACTGTCGATATATTTAACATGCATTATGTTTAATAAACTGATTAATTTTTTAGCGCTTTTATCAGTTTAATTTGATACGAATATCGGCGACCTTCACCTCGTACCGAGCATAATAGCACGTCGATACAAATTTACCGTTTTCTTAAGCCAGAAAATTATGTAAACTGCTTTTTCTTTCTCTTAAAATGTATGAAGATAACGAAAATGATATAACAAATATTAAACATATTTAAGACAGAGTATTGTTTTTAAATTACACAAATAAAAGAAATAATAACCAGAATCTTGATTTAGCGCGTTAAAATTAAAAAAAATTAATTTCTTTTGTAATGAATTACGGCATATCTCACGTTAATACAGTTTACACATCGACATATAAATATCATTCACGAGAATATTATGCTCTTAATCTATTTTGGAATTTATAGTCACGTATCACATAGCTCAGATAGGATCACAAATCATTTCCATATATATATATTATTATCGAACGGATCAGGCATACATTCAGCAAATAATTGATTCATTGATTAAATGACTGAAAACGCAAGTGCATATAACATATAAAGCATTCTACATAATTGTTAAAAATATACAAACATATGCTATAATTTAAACAAATAAAAAGTCAGGCAATGTAAAATGGATCAAATGGATAAAATCGAACGCACGCAGAACCTAAAAATTGAGGAGACCATGATACATTTTTTCCTCTCTTCAACATTTTTTTCAAACACTATCGGCATTTTCCTCTTTCATTATCGATTTAGAATGAATAGGAACTTACTTGAACCATTTAACTATTTTGTATACACCCATGCTGCACGTGGTCGACCGGCGCTGCCAAACTTCGACAGGTTGATTGACGTCGCGCGATGCCGACGAGCACTACGAAAGTACGAAACTCGACTGAAACACTCACGAGAACGCCGCGCGCAATCCGCTCTCTTCTCACGACTGAACCGCGAAACTGCGGTGCGGTGGCAAAATTGTATGCGGCCGGACGATACCTCGATTCTGATAGTTTCGATGGGCGTAGTTTTAGGCACGGGCGGCACGGCTCGCCATCATTCCCACTCCATTCTTTCGTCCTGTAGCGTTCGATTGATTGGCTGATCCCTCTACGTGAAAACAGCGATAAGCGGAAGGACGAGGTACCTATTGAAGTACCAATTTAAAGTTGGGAAAAATCTATTCAAGCATACCTATATAAAATACACGCAATTAGAGGGAGCTCGATTGTAAAACTGTGTACAAAGGATTGCGTTGCAACTTGCAACTATATTCTATGGTTTCCAAACCTTTAAAAAGATTGAATTATATTTAGACTTACACAAAATAAACTTACCATTAGTATATACTGCTATAAAGTTTAATAAATTTAATTACGATTAAATAATCGTAAAAAATGTTTATACGTAGAAAATTAAAGTTATTGGAAATGTGCGAAATTTAAAAAGATTTTCCGTAAAAACAAATGGTATTTAATAATATAAATTTTTTTTTCTGACGTGATAAATAGCTAATTGTGTATAAAAAAAAATAAATAACGTTCTGATGTTATTTGTTGCGGCATTTTTACCTGCATTTGTGAAACCTCGAATATCTAAAAAATTATTATTAAAATCCTTAATAATTAATACTGTTTGATAGTAAAGATTTATTAAGTTAAATTTTACAGATAGGAACATTTAGCTGACAGCCGACAAAGAATCTTGTGCAATTGCATATGGTATTCTCGTGATAATTTAAGACCGCTGGGAAGCTGAATTCTTAGACAGTAATTACACAATTTTGAAACTACCCGGCTTTGTATGGAATCTCTGTGCGTAACGAAGTATTCTGATATCGCGTTCCGAGTCTGCGCCTTGGCACGCCTTTTTTCGTCGGGTTGGTTCACGAGAGTATACCGCTACCGGTACAATCGGTGCGATGACTGATAACGAACAATTACGGCACGCAGTCGGCGTCACAAACATAGAATTGAGCCGCCGCGTGTAGGATGAGCCGTATTTTGTAACTTGAGGACATGAAGCGACTTAATTTTATCTCAGATATAATTATCTCATATCTGGATCCGAATACCTAATTTTGCTTGTCACATCTTGTTGAGTAGAATTTAATAAAGATTTTTGTCCGATATAAAAAACAATATAATCATTAACAACTATTTTTATAAAACATTTAAATAATTATACAAGTTTAGCTAGTGTTTTTTTATAGCAATAGCTTGTTCATTATCTTCATCTTTAATATAAAATTTATAACATACAATTTACACTGTATAAATGTTTAAATGTTTCAATTTACTTAAATATGATATCCAGATAGGATGTTTTATAAATCGCGAACTTAATCTAAGTTTAAAATATTAGAAGCCAAGTTGAGAAATATCGTTGTTTCAATATCTGAAAGGATATTGGGGATAAAAAGTCGAAAGGAAATACATATATAACAGAAATTATAAAGTTTATTATTAAACATTAAAATTTTAACGCATTAAAATATACATCAGATAAAAGAAATTGGCTTTAGATTTGCCAGAAAGTACACATTATGAAAAATTGTGCAATTTCTGGACATTCTACGTACGTCAAAAACTTCGCTAAAATTTTTTTGTAGAGACAGCTACAATCATAGAAAAATACGATTAATCACGAACTCATATAATAAACTAAGATATATCATTACAAGAATAAATAACTCAATAAAAACAGTTGAAAAGACATAGAATAATTGGACATAGAATTTCTACTTCATAGTTTCTGTTATTTTTATTAATTAGAACGCAAATGTGTTTTCGTTTTTCTATTACCAATAATATGACTATTTTATATACAATATATCATGATTATTTAAAATTTAAACAACATATGGTCTTGACTGTATTTACAACATAAATTTGACTGTATATTGCATAAAACATAATATATATATATATATTGCACGTTTTAACATTTTCAAATAAATAAATATCAGTAAAAAGGTAAGGAATTATGAAATAATTCGATGACGATCAATGCTATTGGAAAATATTCAGTATTTATGAGATTTTTGTAAATTAGCGAGTGCCCTTGTGCCTTCACGTTTCTATTCACATTCCATCGCGATTTTTCCTTCAGGGTGCTTTCATTTCTTGTTTCACGCAGAATTTGAATGCCTCCCATCCCTCATTGCGTTGTTGAGACTATAAAAGATCAAGTTATTTCACTAATCAACAGTGATTACAATATTTTCATTGCATTTTGTAAATTTCCCGATAATATAATATGTATAGTATATTGTTCTGTAGAGCCTGAAAAATGGCAACCATTCGTACACGTCTTTTCTCAGTTTTGTAGTAAGTGTAGTCGACTTTATAATATTTTATACGAGACATTATACATCTTCTAAGATAATTCTTCAAAAGTGGAATATTATATATTTTCAAAGTGTTTGTAGAAATCCACGATGTCTTACCTTAAAGCCTCTATGCAATCTATCTTTCATAATTGCTATAAACTCCTTGTAGGAGAGTTGGCCGTCTCCATCTACATCGAATAGCGCGAAGACTGTGTCGATTATGTGAGTCGAAAGCATCGTTCCCGTGCATATCTTTACAGCGCGTTGAAATTCGTCTAGAAAAAAAAAGACAATATTAAAAAGATGTGACAAAAGAGTACTTACGTTTCAAGCAGTTCACATTTAAGGGAAATAAATTTAGTTAATTTAATGCAATGAATATTTTTAATAAGTAAAAACTAAAAAGTCGATTATTCTGATTAATATCTTAATTAATATTTACCTTTGGATATAGGATGATCGGCTAATGTGTACATTCGCATCGCTATCGAAAAATCGTCCAGATTGTTCAGAAATTGATAGAAGCGTCGAAACTCCTCGAACGTGATACCAATATGTAATTCCGCTCGATCCAACATTCTGTC
>NW_020226779.1:0-210 GCF_003070985.1 Temnothorax curvispinosus | reverse complement strand
TCGAACGTGATACCAATATGTAATTCCGCTCGATCCAACATTCTGTCCAAGTACTTGTCATATCTGTGAATTAAATTGTCAAAATTATTGCGTGCAGTTTTTAAATTAATTAAAAAATACAGAGATGGGTCGCAAAATATTCACATGGTAAAAATTTCGATGCTGCTTAGTTCAGTTCATAATATAGTATATTGTACAACTAGTGGGAAA
>NW_020226778.1:0-5484 GCF_003070985.1 Temnothorax curvispinosus | reverse complement strand
TGAAATGGAACGAAGATATCACGTAATCGAACAATGCATAGTAATCGAATACCCCGCAGTAGGAGTATGTATACTTAATACCGTTGCGTGCGTGTCGCCCGGTATGCTTGTCGAACTCCAAGCTGAAGCGTGCAGTTCGTCACGACGATCGTTTAAATCGTCGTTATTTTTGTGAGTGCGCGAGTGTGAATAAGTGTCTGAGAGAGTCACGGACTCACTGTCGTAACATTTTTTTGAAAAAGCATACCGAGCGGCATGCACGCAACAATACATAATTGTATATTATATATTTTTTAAAAAATTAACCATTCTCTGTTAACGCGTTACAGTGGATATGGGTCGACAACGTGCCGGTGCGCGAGGTCCGCCTTTATAATATGGTGAGGGTTCGGATCCCTCACAGACAGGTGTGTTTAATATTTTTTTCACAGATTTTAATTTTTTTAAATTTTTTAAACTTTTTTTAAATTTTTTAAATTATTTTTTAGCGTTTTATATATTTCGATGAAATCCGAATGTGGGGATTTATCAATATTCATCGTCAGCGTTTGGTACGCTGGTTTAGAAGAGTGGATTCCGAATATAACGAGGAAATCTGGGACGTTTAATGAGATGAAGATATCTTCCAATTACGAAGATTATTCGATATGCAAAATGAGTTTGACGTTGAAGAGAAAGAGGTGTAGTAATTTTTTAAAAATTTTTTAAAGTTTTATGAATAAATATTTTTTATGCTTAATTCTATATATTATTTATTATTTATTTTTTCGCTTTCTTCACTATTTTTAAGTATAATAATAATAATATTTTAAATAATAATAGTTATTAAGTTAAATCCGCGCGAGGAAAAGAGAACGCCAACGAAAAGACGCGCGCGAACGGGGGAGAGACAAAGGAACGGGAGCGAAAGAGAGACCGCGCTGAGGGAAAGACAACGCGAACGAGACGCAGGCAAGCCGTGTGACGTCACGCAGACCGACGTGGCCGTTGGACGCAGACCCATCCTCGCGCGGCGCGCCGCCGATAAAATTCCAGCAGCCGAACGGCGCCCATCGCCTTTGTAATACCCCGCGCCGATAAAGTGACGACCCCCCTCCCCCGGACCACCCTCGGCGTAGAACGCGGACACCCTCCCCCCTCGGCGGTACCCTTGTCAACGATACGTTTATTAACATTTAATAAACATGTCCCGACTGCTCGCCGACCACCCCCCCTCCCCGCGGACCACCCGCGCCCTCGAGTCCCACCCCTCCCCGCGGACCTCCTCGCCCTCGAGTCCCCTACCCCCTCCCCGCGGACCCCCTCTCCCCGCTCCCCCCCCTCGCCAGCGGTACCCCCCGCCCCGCTCCCCCCTCGGAGCTCCCGGAATAGATCTCTCAAAATAACTCCTACTGACCGGTCTCGGGACGGACACATGCTACGCGGAAGTGCACGGGTTCGCGAACGCGTCGAACGTCGCATACGCTGCGGTAGTGTACCTCAAAGTCGTTCTTTTCAACGGTCAAGTAACTATTACTCTCCTCACCGACAAATCAAAAGTCGCGCCTCTGAAGCCGCTTAACGTTCCCCGCTTGCAATTATCCGCGGCGCTTCTTCTCGCCCGACTCGTGGAACTCGTACGCGAATCGATCGGCTGCACCAATCTTCCGGAGTATTGCAGTAAACATCTCTCTTTCTTTCTCACTCCCTTTAAAAGAAAAAAAACAGAACGCGTAGCTCCCGAGTCGCAGGAAATTAGAGCAGAAATATTGAAACTTTAGCATAAATATTGAATATATAAAAAAACATAAAAAAAAAGCCAGCAGCGAGACTCGAATCAGCGATCTCACGCTTATGAAGCTGGCGCGCTACGCCACGCTTTCGGTTGGAGACTCGTAAACTGTGAAACTACTAGTGATGCACGCAAATATTCAAATCGCTTTTTCTCGAAGACGCTTGAGAAGTGCGTCCTACGGCTTGGTCCATAAGAGTTTCTTTTTAAGCACTGCACGTACGTAAAATTTTAGCCAAATCGGGAATGTAAACGTCGTGCCCTCCCCTTATGATACATATTTTGCTATTACAGGAAAGGCCTCATCATCACTCTGTCACTCGTTGGAACTCAGCCTTTGATTGCTTAAATGACTTTATTGCAGTCAAACAATTTCTTGGTAGTGTTTGCGATGCATTTGACCTGCCAAAATTCAAGGACACTGACTTGGAATTTTTAGCAGAATACATTGAATGAGTCAAACCAATCGCAGAAGCTTTAGATAAGCTACAAAGCAAAAAAAATTGTTTTTATGGCGAACTTTTACCAGTTCTGTTGCAAACGCAAAAGAAGTTGCAAAAGCTACAACTCGGGCATTTAAGGTAGCTCGAGCGTTGTCGTGAGTCAAAATAGAGCATTCGAAAAATTTTTTTTATTAATGTATTAAAAAATGTATATTTGGTATCACCTTGTTCCGTGCAACTTTTAGTCTCCAGAAATATATAATAACACCATGTAATTAATCCCAGATACAGGTAATTAATTAAAAACGAAGTGTCTTACACAGGGGTACCAACTTCACATTTGTCAAAACGACTGTAACAAAAATCTAAAAAATTGGGTGCAATATAGTCGTAAGTTTCTCAACTATCATAATAATGATAAAAAATAACTTTCTGGAAGTTTTGGGTCATTAATTCTGATTATTTTGACATTGCAGGCGCCGACAGTGAGGTTAGGTGCGGTCCGCGCTGTTGCCAGCTGACTGACTGCGTTCAGAAACGTCACTCGAGCGCACACGAGCACACTCCTCTCTTCTTCTATCTCAGCAAGTTAGAAGGAGAAGGGAGCACACCCGAGTGACGCTTCCGATGACGCAGCCTAGCCAGAGCTTCTCTGTTAGCTACATTTTGTTTGCTTTAATATTGAATATCTTTTTATTGCAATGGTAAACTAACGTTTTTTTTTTTAAATCATTCGTAATAGTTTAATTGATAAGATCTTCTGTTTTCCAAACCTCAATTTCTTTTTAAAATACTCGTAAAATCTCGTGAATTACAATTGTGCACGTCGTTTACATATAAAACTAATGTAAAACTGGACCAACTTTGAATGCTTATATTTCCGTAATTACGTGGTAAAAAATTGTGAATTAATTCCTGATCACGTGTAATGCCCTATAGAATAACATAGTTTAATGTTATTGAATAAAAATCTTAGTTTTCGCTGATGCTCGAGCTACCTTAAAATATTGCGCAAAATTAGTAGTCGTGCTGTTAGAGGGCTTAAGGTATTCCTATCACGGAGGAGCGTATTTTGTAGGCGCTTAAGCAGGGCCTCAGCAAACTCTTGTATATTGCATTAAACTTTTATAAAATCAAGTTATAATTGATTATTATGTTTAATTATAAGAAAAAAGTAAAAATATTATGTGTATTTAGAAATTTTTCATTTTTCGGTAAATTTTACTGTCAGAACGATATGGCAACGCTGCGCTTTTCAGGGCGCCGATTGTAAAATGTGAAGTTGATAACAAAAGTGTCAATGTAAGTGTCAATTTCATTAATAAAAAAATATTGTGACATTTTCTTTTTATCAAAGAGAGATTTTATAATAATAATGAGTGATAAAAAACATAAAGTGAGGAGTAATGTGGGCAAAAATAAGGGACAATTTGTGAAAATAAAAGTGAAGCAGCGCACTCAAAATATGATCAACTCTATAAAGAAAAAATTCAATAAGGTAAGGTTACAGAAACGGTAATATTATTAATTAAATAACTGGAAGAACAAGATAATTGGCATTGTAACTGTAATTTATATTTTGGTAAAGGAGTCCGATTTTGCAAATTATCCAGTTTTTAATAGACGTCGACTTGTAGAAATTAAAATGCTTGCAGCTGAACTGTGGTGTACTGCTTGTGACATGCCTTTATTATTAAGAAATATTAAATCAAAACAATTATTTGGTCTTGCAAGTATTTTCCAAATTTAATGCAAAATATGTGACAAGATTTATTTTGTTCACATTAATTATCACAGACTTACGGCGCCACGACTGTTTGACGTTAACTGCAAATTAGCTATTGGTAAAAATAAATAATACATTTTTTAATGAAAAAGGAAGAAAAAAGCCTGTATTTTTTGTTTTAGCACTCTTTGATGCCGGCATTGGCAAAGCTCAAATAAATACAATTTTGTCAGCAATTAATGTACATACCAACAGTCACGTGGGCTCTATTAGAAAGATATGAGCATATCATAGGCCCAGCTATTGAGGCTGTGGCACTTGAAAGTTGCCAAGAAAGTGTTCGCGAAAAGATCGCATTAACAAAAGTTCACAATAATTTGAAAGCAGAGTAAAATTTAAATACAAATTTCATTTTATTCATTTTCACTGCAAAAAATTTGCAACTTTTTAAATATAAATATTATGATTATTATTATATAATTTTTTTATTAATAAGTTTAAGGATATTTAATTTTATAGTCAAATGACGAGTAGAAAAAAAATAAATTTAGATTTCAACGAAAAATTACAACATAATAATTTAACCGCATGTAATGACAATGTCGAGTCGGTAGTTAAAAGCTTCATTCGATGCTGGATGGCAACGGAGAGGGACTGGCCACGCATATAATAGTTTATCTGGTTCGCATAGTTATCTAGTAATTTTATTTTTGTACATGCAATTTTTTTGTATATATAAAAATTTTTTCTTTTTTCTTATCTGATAGGCTACAGTTCTCTAATTGGTTATTGTTGAAAATTGAATCTAATTCCTAAGAGATTTTTGTTACTGTGTTCCTAAAACTATCAGGCCGGATGGCCGTTCTTTAATTTTACTGATCTATGATTGTACAGCGCCTGGTTCTCGCGTGAGCGCGCGCGTCTCTCTCTCTCTTTGTTTAGTCGAGTCGATCTCTCTGCCACGTTTTGTTACGAATATAATAAACGTCTTTTATCAGTAGCTACTGTCGAAATTATTTACGCTGGTTATTCGCCGCCCTTATACCGTAGAAAAAAGATACTGACGGGCAGTTGGTTGAGCGTTTCTACATTTGTGGTGACCCCGACGTGATCTGTGGCGATTAACTGTTCAGCGGTTGGGTTAAGCCGTGTGAAGTCTCAAAGTTTCGTTACGACGATTGACGGAGAAGTCGAGATGGATGCAGCAAAAGCGGCTCAAAAGTCTGCCCGTCGGTTATTTACTAGGACTGCAAATGATATTGACGATCTGTTGTCGGCAGAGGAACCGGACTGTGGTGAATTACAAGATTCGGTATTTATTTAGAATAGCTACTGCACCTCAAATATCGATGAAATTAGGCTTAATCGATTCGTTTTTGCATAAAACGAAAGAATCTGGCAGAAAAATGCGGCGGTCTGCCCTGCGAAGCGAGATATTTAGCGTTAAAGTTGACGACTCTCAGGTTATGAAACCTGTCATACCGACGCGATGTAGCGACTGTGGTAGCGACATGAACATGCCCCGCGGCCACATGCGCATGCTC
>NW_020226777.1:0-2330 GCF_003070985.1 Temnothorax curvispinosus | reverse complement strand
ATTTTGGTCATGAAGTAGGTACCAAACGAAAGGTCTCGTCAATCTGATTACGGATATGTCAATCTCAGAGTGTACCTATTTACCGTTCCAGTGATATCGGGCTCCAAAAATTCCAAAACCAATAGATGATGCCTATTATGAACGTTCTCGGTAATGTCAATCTCGGAGTAGGATATACGACTCGGGACTCGGGTCAGAGAGAATAATCTTTATTGTCTTTTTGAGGAGACCGATAGCTTTCGTGGTCTCTGCGTTACTGGTTTCGCCGGTTTTGGAATTTTTGGAGCCCGATATCTCTGGAACGGTAAATAAGTACGCTCTGAGACTGACATATCTGTAATCAGATTGACGAGACCTTTCGTTTGGTACCTACTTTATGACCAAAATCAAATGCGAAAAAAATGGGGCCATTTGCCTATGAACACTTGTTCTGACTTTTTAAGTTGATGACCTTTTTATAACTCGAAAATCAGCCAGCCTTCTATCCTATAGTTTATTTTGTACTGTTAGTTTTTTTAATTTAGTTAATATTTTTTTCCATTAACACATTTGTTACAGTGATTGTGCAGTAGAAAATCTGAAAAAATAAATGTTTTTAAAGAGTAAAGATAGTATATATTTTGAAATATATGTATTTTATGTAAACAAAACATTTAAATTTATTTGCAGTTTATTTTAGAACATGCCAAAAAACACCGTTTTATAAGGTTTCCAAGAAAGTTAAAAGGCAGAAAGTGAATGTTAAAGTTGTAGAAAAACTCAATTCAACAGATTCTTTAATTTAATTCGATCAATCGCATATTCAGCAAGCACATGTTTCCGTTAAAAAAGAAGTTCTGTAATACCAGATTTTTTTCATAAAAAAAAATCTGAACTTTCTCATTATTCTTAACTTTTTCATCATTCTGAACTTCCTCACCATTCTGAATTTTCTAATAATTCTGATCATTTTGAGTAGGGGAGACCGGGGCTAACTCGACATCGGGGCAAACTTGACACTAGACTTTTTGCTAATTTAAATCTATCGCAGAAACTTGTTTTTCCTACTGTAAATGCGTCTTTATGTGCTGGTATTATCTGGATTTGATGACATTCTAAGTTATGGTGTAATTTTTAGCGCGACATAAGCGTTTTTGATGGTGAAAAGTAATTTTTCTGATCTCTCGAAAATTTCTACTCTTCCATCGATCTTTACTCTTGCAAACCTATATGTAAGTGATTTTCATGGGAAATTTGATGCTCTATATGAATCCGATAATCGTTTTTGGATATTTTCAAAATTTTCATGTTTTTAAAGTGACAAAAGTAAAAAGCGACGTCCGGTGCAAAGTCAACACCACGTCGTTTCGTCGGCTCCCAGTAACAAACGATGCTTGTCATGCAGCCGTATGGCTCATGACAAATGTATGCGCACGTCCAATCGCGAGTTTACCTGCATTAATTGTTTTTCAGACATGAGTTTAGATGAAGATAATTGAAAGTTCATGTTGAGAATATGTACATTTGTGTTGGCTATAGTGGCGAGCGAGTATGTGTGAGCACGTTTGGTATGTGCAAGTAGGTAGGAGAGGGAGTTTCGGTTCGAGCGTGCTCGTACGCGAGAAAAGGGGAGAGAACGATTACAGCTGTTGAACTGTAGGCACCGCGCAGCACAGATACCTGATCTTCACATAAATAAGTTTTGTATTAAATAATAAACACTTTATTTCACTCTTTCATTCAAATAAATAAGTTATAGATTATTTATCTGACCACCAAATTAACATGGTAGCAGAGCGTGGTTTTTAGAGGGTGCTAAAATAAAGTGTGTCGTTGTTGAGAGTTTAACGGATCACCATTGGAAACGACGATTTCAAGATCCCAGTATTTGATGGAAAGAATTATCAAATGTGGAGAAAAAGGATTGCAATGTATTTAAAGATGAAGAAATGTGAAGAAAACATAACTAGAGAGAAAACGGCAAGTGACAAAGAGCAGTGGGATGAAGCTGATTTAAAAGCAATCAATTACATATACAGCTCTATTTCGGATAGACAAATGGAGTTCATTTGTAATGAAACGACGGCTTATGGAATAATGAAGAAGTTTGATCAAATATATTTAAAAGAGTCTACAGCGATGCAAATTGTGTACAGAAATAAATTGGAAAGATTGAGACTCTGAAAAATTATAGTGATGCAGCAACGTTTTTTCTGGATTTTGAAAAGTGCATTAATGATTTGAAAACTGCGGGTGCTACAGTGACAGAAAAGGAGAAGTTGAATTATATATTGAATACGCTATCAGAGTCGTACAGCTATATAGGCGACCTTATAGACACATTAAAGGAA
>NW_020226776.1:0-1132 GCF_003070985.1 Temnothorax curvispinosus | reverse complement strand
ACATATAATTAAATCTATAATACACTTAGCTCCATTTTTGGAACAGCTTTAAATTTTGTTAAGGATTTATTCATTAAATTACTCTCGTCAATAAATTATATTGTTTAATGGATTTTTGAAAATAAAACAGGCTCCTACATCGAGTCAATTTGCGCTTTAAAGTCGTCCCTGGAAAACATTAATAATGTAATTTATACAAGTTAACTGATATTGTATAAAAGAACAATAGTGATGTTATAAACTCTGTATATCTCGTTTCATTTTTAATATACCATTGACTCTTCCTAATAATTGGAATCACAGTTGGTATTGGGTACCCGTTGAACGTACAGGATATGGATAGTGTATAAGCACCCATTTCTTTCCAAATTAACCAATCACCTATTTGAAGCTCAGGCAACATCACATTCTTGATAATTAAATCATATGAGTCGGCGGTCGGTCCCCATATGTTTGATAGGAATTTCTCTTCGCTTATTCGCTACGACGATAGATTAATAATTGCTTCTTATTAATTATGAATTTCTTTTTGTACATGCGGGAATATAAGAAAACGAAATATAAGATTACCTCGAAAAGTAATTGTGGTACTCTAGCTCGCAAGCCTAACAGTTCTTCTATGAAGGAATGGTATACTCCACAGTTCATGTAATACATTCTCATCATTACTCCGTCCTTCGAAGTGATTTTCTTGGAATGTAAATACGAGGCTAAAGTGAAGCTGGAAGTTACGTAGTACCTTCCCGGTTCGCTGATAATCCTTATGCTAGGATCGAGATCCTGTATCGCATCATTGATAATATTGACGAACTGCGGAAATTACTATAAATATATATTAACGAAAAAGAAATATGCGCATAAAGATGTCGCAAAACTTTATTTAGCGTTACAAGCCCATTTTAAATCGATTTTTTATTATTAGAAACTTGAAAAACCTCATTTTGTTTGATATTTTTATGTCTGTATAATAGTGCTTTCATGCCTAACGTTTTAATCTAACTTCTAATAAAAGTAAGATGATGGTTATCGGATAGTAACTATAGGTATGTGTATGTTCATATACCTTGTCAACGTCCGTTCCACTCTCGCCCGGGAATCCACCGCCGATGTCGATCAACTGCACCTTGTCGCA
>NW_020226775.1:1393-5002 GCF_003070985.1 Temnothorax curvispinosus | reverse complement strand
TTTTAAATTTTTGGAGAAATGTCCATTGTCGCTGTAACTACTGCAAAGTTTGAGATATCGTGATAATTTTTTTTTAAACGATAGAGTATCATGTAAGGGAGATTGGGATTGAATTTAGTGAAGATCGGTAATAGGGTTATTTTTTTTTTAACTTTTGATTTTTGACACTGCAATATGCACAGGATGATCTACAGAACAATTGGAAATTTTTAATACCATATACAACTAATAAAATTAAATAAAACATTTATTGATAACATAAGTTTATAAGGATTCTTATTTTCCATTTCCTTTTGTTTTAGAATCAACCTATAGACTGAGATATTTATAACTAAACTACGTTAAGTGTAATTAGTAATAATTTTAATCCTACATCTAAACTCAAATCACAAATTATTCTCAATTTGTATCAATACTTATTTGTATATAAATTCTTACATATATAAAAATTCAAAGTTATATTATATTCGTGGAAAAGAAGAAAGCACGTTCACTAATTAAATAAGAAAAATATCTTTATTATGTTCTATAAATGTTATTATATAAATCAAATATTATAGCCAATGCAAAAAATCACTTATTTGCCAGGTGGTGACGAAAAGAATTGATGAGTGCTGATTTCAAATGGTTTACTTTTTTCAATCAATACCATTATCTTATTTAAATCTTTTTGCGGTAGTCTTTAAAATTCTTTAGTGTCTGTAATTTCTTTTATGTGCAATTTAATAAAATTATCAAATGTGTTTCCAAAAATTTGGCATTGTGCAATAACGCAAGCTGTATAAGTTTCAATAATATATAGCGTAACAAATAATGTTTACAAGTTGAGTTTAAAGTTGGTACAACATACTTGTCAGCTGTTAATAATTTTTTAAAACATGTCACAATTACATTGGCCGATATTCATAGTCACATCTTATATTTCAATTACAAATTGAGAATAATTTTACAAATTGAGAATAATTTGTAAAGAGAGAGAGAGAGAGAGAGAGAGAGAGAGAGAGAGAGAGAGAGAGAGAGAGAGAGAGAGAGAGAGAAAGAGAGAGATTTTCATTTACTTTTCGTAGAGTTTTTCTTGCTCGACTTCGTTGATATTATTGATGTGTGCGTAATCCGGTATGCGTTTGGTTTTCCTTTATGCACACGGCTTCACGCGCCTACGATCTCGGTACGGAGCACTACGTCGTTTCCGATTAGACACCCTCGCGACACTTTGTATGCTTATTGCGACAATTTTATGCTATCTCTTAGTGAATATTTGCTGAAAAACACAACATATTTGTTTATTTGTTAGAGTATGAAATGACTTTCATGTACCGCACAAACAGTTTGACGGTTACGTTTGTCAAATCAAATATGCACAATAAATATTTATTTTTCTTAACGCACGATTTATACTGAAATTAATAAGTAACAATATATAATAATATAACGATATAATATACATGTATATCGTAGGAGCGTCTATACCTAAAAAAAGAACAGCTCGGCGATACGGCTAAGGCACCACTTTGTAAAATGAAAAGTTTTTAAAAATATTTTTTTGCTCTTTAAGGTTTATGCAATAAAGTTCTTATAAAAAATTTTCGATTAAGTAAATTAATTTCTTTAAATAAATTGCCAAAGTTAGGTATCATTTTTAGGCCTCAGAGATGATAAATACGCCCATGAAAAAAATTTAAAATTATATGTGTGCGATTTAAAAATGATTAAAGTTTGAATATTAATTTTTGAAAAACCGACGACTATATCATTTCAATATCAAAGAATAACGCAACACGAGGAGATTGAGACAAAAATTATTCCACAATATTTTATCGAAAAAATGGTCTTTAAATTGAAATAAAATTCTCAACATGTTAGTGTGGCGAAATGAAGCAAATAGGATCATTCGTGGCAATGTCCTAGTTGACCAGAGGTTTACTCGAGAACGATTACCGTGCCGGATCACCCTGACTCGGATTATTATATTTTCATTCGCGTCTTATTTTGTTGTAATATCTTCAAACGTTGTCATAATGTCTTGCAACAAAAATATATCATATAGAATGATATTTCAGTACAAATGTTTGTAACAATGGAAAGCTATGCAAACTCGTGCGATTGCATTTGCCGTAAATATGGAAAGCGTCAATTTTAACGATAAATATTCATTATTTTACTGTTCTGGCGTAAGTTTCTAAAATTTATTAAATAAATAATTGATAAATAATGAAAGTTATGAAATAAACATTTTATTACAATTTGACATAATTGGTTATATATTATTCGAACGACGAATGCATGATTTATTCAAGTATGTTTCGTGCTCGACCGGATTCAGCGGAGCACGATTTATGCCGGTATCACAGAAAGATTGCGAAACGAGAGGAGGGCTGCGGATGAGAAAACGACTTACTTTACAGCAATTAATTTGCACCGCGGGACCTTTTGTCACACTTGACGGATACTGTCGTGGTTCGAATCGCTCGGAATTAAATCTTGTGGCGTCAATAGTCTGCCGAAAACGCGAGACGGAGATCTTGCCGAGCATCGATTTGATGCCCTTACGACTGAAATCTTGCGATCGAGGAAATCTTGCTCGTGAGGCAGACTCCGAGCGCGAACGCGATTCGATAACAGAGATTCCGTACGAGCTTCTTGGATAAGCTCGATAATCACTCATGGAGAATACTGCCTCTCTGGACACTGCCGCACTTGGATGATTGGGCGGCGATGTCGCGCACAAATCGGTTGAGAATGTTGCGTTAAGCCGAGAGAACTTGCTTCTGATACGTGCAAAACCAGTGTGCCGCGATCGTTCTCTTCCGCCCGGAAAGTTCTCGAGGGCCGAAAACGAAGGCGAGATATGGAACGCGGCGCTCTCTGATTGATCATTCGACAATTGACGGAGTTGCGCTGTGGACACAATTTTCGCGAACAAAGACACTGCGCGTGTCATGAGTTGCGCCGTACTCCGATTCTCGACAATTCCGGTATGCGCGTACCTGTATGTACGTGGGGCGGGATCGACGCGTGATCTACCACGCGGGACGGCGTGATCGACAACCCCATGCGGATCGAATCCGTGCCGCGAGACTGATAGTAGGCACGTCGCAGTCAGCCTCGCGGCCCGATTACATAGAGAATATGTTCGATCCTTAACAAAGTACAATTGCAATAAATAACATTCATTCTGTATGACTTAATCTTGAATACACGTTCAAGCAATTTTTTCATAATTATATTAGTCTGTAATTATCATTTTTCCGTAAATTACGCTGGAAAAATGTTCATTAGCGATACATGTTTTTACAGGATTAAATGTGACCAATAATTGAAAAAATTGAAAACGCCGAACAAACGTTATCCTTTTATCATTGGTCACTCCGTTTGCTATCAAACTTAATAACATTTGTCTTTAAATAATTTTTTATAAGTCGTTCACCTTTCCTATTAATACTTTTTTCAAGTATTAACACAAACAAAGGTATAGATGATCTAAGGATGTTTCATATTTAATTATTTAAAACAACGATTTTGCCTTTTTATTTGTGATAATTTTTTTTTTAAACAATAGAGTATCATGTAAGGGAGATTGGGATTGAATTTAGTGAAGATCGGTAATAG
>NW_020226775.1:0-1293 GCF_003070985.1 Temnothorax curvispinosus | reverse complement strand
TTTTAAATTTTTGGAGAAATGTCCATTGTCGCTGTAACTACTGCAAAGTTTGAGATATCGTGATAATTTTTTTTTAAACGATAGAGTATCATGTAAGGGAGATTGGGATTGAATTTAGTGAAGATCGGTAATAGGGTTATTTTTTTTTTAACTTTTGATTTTTGACACTGCAATATGCACAGGATGATCTACAGAACAATTGGAAATTTTTAATACCATATACAACTAATAAAATTAAATAAAACATTTATTGATAACATAAGTTTATAAGGATTCTTATTTTCCATTTCCTTTTGTTTTAGAATCAACCTATAGACTGAGATATTTATAACTAAACTACGTTAAGTGTAATTAGTAATAATTTTAATCCTACATCTAAACTCAAATCACAAATTATTCTCAATTTGTATCAATACTTATTTGTATATAAATTCTTACATATATAAAAATTCAAAGTTATATTATATTCGTGGAAAAGAAGAAAGCACGTTCACTAATTAAATAAGAAAAATATCTTTATTATGTTCTATAAATGTTATTATATAAATCAAATATTATAGCCAATGCAAAAAATCACTTATTTGCCAGGTGGTGACGAAAAGAATTGATGAGTGCTGATTTCAAATGGTTTACTTTTTTCAATCAATACCATTATCTTATTTAAATCTTTTTGCGGTAGTCTTTAAAATTCTTTAGTGTCTGTAATTTCTTTTATGTGCAATTTAATAAAATTATCAAATGTGTTTCCAAAAATTTGGCATTGTGCAATAACGCAAGCTGTATAAGTTTCAATAATATATAGCGTAACAAATAATGTTTACAAGTTGAGTTTAAAGTTGGTACAACATACTTGTCAGCTGTTAATAATTTTTTAAAACATGTCACAATTACATTGGCCGATATTCATAGTCACATCTTATATTTCAATTACAAATTGAGAATAATTTTACAAATTGAGAATAATTTGTAAAGAGAGAGAGAGAGAGAGAGAGAGAGAGAGAGAGAGAGAGAGAGAGAGAGAGAGAGAGAGAGAGAGAAAGAGAGAGATTTTCATTTACTTTTCGTAGAGTTTTTCTTGCTCGACTTCGTTGATATTATTGATGTGTGCGTAATCCGGTATGCGTTTGGTTTTCCTTTATGCACACGGCTTCACGCGCCTACGATCTCGGTACGGAGCACTACGTCGTTTCCGATTAGACACCCTCGCGACACTTTGTATGCTTATTGCGACAATTTTATGCTATCTCTTAGTGAATATTTGCTGAAAAACACAACATATTTGTTTATTTGTTA
>NW_020226774.1:0-2538 GCF_003070985.1 Temnothorax curvispinosus | reverse complement strand
TTACACACGACTTACACTCCCTATTTTATGTGGCAAGTGCCTGGAAAGTGGTCTATCACGCACGCGTAGCGTGCGCAATGGGGCACTTTCCATGCACGTGTTGCATAAAAGGGGTTCCCTGTCGACAAATATTAATTATTATTTGCATTATTAGATTATTATTAATTAAATATTTTTGAAACTGCAACGTTCTAGAACGTACTTTATAACAATATTTTGTGCAATGTAATTGATTACAAGCGGACTTACATATATTTTGAAATAAACACGATTATATTATCTAGCTATCGGCATGTTAACATTTAATTTTCTTAAATTTTAATATAATAAGATTTTAAATATTAAGATTTTTAAGAAATAGGAATGTTATTGAATAAAGATGATTCTTTGGCAGCGGGCTCCAATTAAGTTTCAAAGATTTAAATGTTTTTCGTATTTTACTGAAGTTTAATGCTTTAGAGTCACTGTTTCGTAATCTCTCTACGGATTTTCATATAAAAGAATGAGATGATACATCAATAAGATGATCGTCGATTATTCGCGGATAAATTGAGATATAAGAACTTGCTATATGGATTATCCGCAAAAATATACAAATAAAGAAACAATACTCAAAATGATAATATAAGCCATAAAAATATTATCGTAATTTAACTTCAAAATTTATTAAAAATTGGTAGCATTTTAGCATTATTATAAACAAGAAATGTATCAACCAATTCTAACGCCGATTATATACATTTCAAATTGCACGAACTTTCCGGGGGAGGAATATTTTTTTTTCGACACGCGTGCATCTTTGAAGAAATTCGTGGTATAATATAGCATAGAAGAAAAAGAGGACGAAGGGGGGAGGGGAGAGACCAGGCCGTGACGGGGCCCGTTTGCGTCAGTCTCTAAACAGACCGCGTTTATACTCGTCGATCATCAGGAGCCTGGGTAAACAGCGTTTACAGGGCCGACACAAACGAAACGCCAAATTGTAACAAACTGATCTATAACTAAATTACACGCTGTACCCGTCCCGTTTCGTCGCCCTCCGCGCGCAGCTATATAAACACGTCAGCACGCCGCATTGTGCGCGACTCCCGAATACGGATATCGAAGCCGCCTATTGTCAGGTCCTCGCAGCGTTGAGAACGCGATCGCGTCCCGTACTCCCATTCTCTGGACGTGCGTCCCGCGTGCTTGTATGCGTGCGAACAGCGTTCCTGACGGCGGAAACTCGGCAAAATCGGTTCCCGAGCATGCACTGTGCTGTCGACGGTCCCAGAAGTTTTCTTCGCCTATACCTCCTTTTCCACCTTTTCGTTCAGTTTTCTTTTGGTCTCTTCTACAAACACGGGTGTTGCCGTGAGACTAAAGATTTTTTTGCAATGTAACGTTGAGGCCTTTCCAACGCAATTATCCTATAATAGACAATAGGTAGACTTTTTTTAATTTATACATATAATCGTTGGAAATTTAATATATAGTATAATGTTCTATTTCAGAATCTATTAACTTCTCGAATACCATAATATATAACGACATCTTTTTCTGATGTGAAAATATGCGTAAAGATAAAATCTTTTCAAGTTTACATATGAGAAGTCGCAGGAAGATGTCATAGCAGTAAGAAATATTATAGAAACATGAACAAACCAATATTGGTTGCGTTCCGATATTTACTGTCAGTACTGAAAATCTATAGTATACGTTACGTAAATTAGAGATTTTCAGTACTTATTGCAGTGAATATTGAAACGCAACCATTATAGTCACAACGCTTTGGAATTTTTGCAAGATGATATTTAAGCTTTCACATAACAGTGCTGAAAACTAAGCTATCGTAAAAATGTTGTAATTCGATTATGTTTATTTATGCAAAACTGACATCTTGCTCCTATACTTGGGAGACGATGCAAGTACTGAGGAACATGCAATACTCAATAAATGAAGTGTAATACAAAAATTGCACGTCAGTATTCGTGTATAAATAAAATAGTTTGTCACGCTAATGGTGTTTTTCCTGAAGTGGCATCTTACACCAATGACGAGAGGAGAAGATGCCACTTCTGACTCTTCACACACACGCACGCACACACATGGACACACACACACACACACACACACACACACACACACACACACACACACACACAGTGTGATTTATCTGCACCTTAAGTGCAATTTTCTTACCTGATTCTATGGAACCTTGTATGTACACATTTGTTTGTTGTGTGGTGGAGTCAAAATAGCAGATAACGTCAGTACTTTGTCGATCTAACTAGTAACTTTATTAACGACTAGAAAGCATTATTATCTATCGGATAATGAACGAAATATTAACAAAGTGGCATCTTCTCCCGACTTTACTTTATAAGTTACAAGTTTTCTTGGGAGTTTTGTGGATCCTTTTTATTTGTTATATATATGGAAATATACACAACCGTTTGGAAGCACTATCTTCTTAAGGGGCTACATCCACCTAGAGGCCCGAAAAATAGGTCGAAATTCAGATTTTTTTTTTTCAGAAACTATTAGTGGGAATGAAAC
>NW_020226773.1:4345-7242 GCF_003070985.1 Temnothorax curvispinosus | reverse complement strand
TCCTGTAGTACCGTCCGGTTACAACCTAACCTAACCTAACCTAACCTAACCTAACCTAACCTTGAAGTCGCAAGGTGAACCTGCCACTTCATCGTCGGGTTCCGGTCGAGGCGCACCGGTAATCGCACAACCCACGGAGGACTACCCCGAGGACGAGCCGAACCGGGGGATGTCGGGAACACCGCGACCGGCCAGCGTAGCGGCCAATGAGGAGATCAGAGACGCCAGCTTCGAGAGCGTCGAAATCGGCGAGATCCTGCAACGAATCCCAGAAGAGGTAGCTCAGGTGATCGCGGAGAGCGAGGCGAAACAGCCCGCTGGACAAAGGGCAGTTCCGAAGGACGACGACGAGCCACCGATCCAGCAATCCCAGGCGGAGGGACGGCAGAACGAGTCGGGACCGAGAACGAGCCAATAGGGAGACGCCGAGGCGGAGACCCGTGCGAAACACCCCTTTGATTATATCTCGAGTCATTTTTATTGTTTTTTCATTATATTTTACGTAGTTTCAACCTAATCACCCTTTAGTTAGAACCGCGAATGCGAGTAGCGGGTTATAAACGCCGTTAGAGCGTGAGAGTCACAAATTGACAAGCCAAAAAGCGACATATAGAGATTTTTATTTTTCTTTATTTTTTATTTACACGTATGCATGTAAGAAACATTTATTTTATAAGAATACAATTCAACTTTTGTAAAAAACACACACAAGTCACACATGAACCAATCCCACCAATCCCAAAGCACCTTTGCGTAATTTGAAAAGTAACATAAAGTTAGAGTCATTGATGGGCCAATCAGAGTCCAGACCACAGTCGGAGATGAATCCCGAGAGGATCACTTCATTAATATTAACGGCAGTTTTCTTATTATATTCTATATTAATTCTATACAGTTTATACGCGATCTATTCTATCACAGCGAAGCCATGAGGTTCAAGGAATACATCGTCGTAACCCTTATCATATTCATTCCTGTCGTAATGACATTCCCAGACATTTCTACCATCCTAACCATATACACATTGTACACGCTTTACATACTATTGTTGAGTCTCGAAATCGAGCCACGATTGGTTCCCGAAGAGCCATGAACACACACACACACATTTGCATGAATAAAGACGTCAGAGAGACGCGAGGACCACTAGGGTTCAAGAAAACACATTTTACGTTATTTACAAGATTTTATTAAAAGTTTAACAGCAAAGGCGAAATGCCTATACGCGAGGACCAATGGGACGCATCCCGGTCTATTTTGTTAAGAACCGCGTTCATTTCTCTAGATCTATTAGTTTTGATCATTCTCGACAAAGCGATAGCCAATAGGAACGATTCCTGGCAGTTTGATATTATTTTTCAAAGTTTCAGAGTATTTTATGATTTTGCGAGGCCGCGAGCCAATGAGAGCGCTAGGCGCAACCTTTTCCGATAACGCGACGAATCGACCAATAGGAAGCGAGCGTAGCTCTGCGAAGCGAGAGAAGGTCGTGAAGCGCGAATTTGCATTGTATAACTTCATTTGCGTTTTTATTACTTTTATTATATGTTTTCCCTGTCGAGACAAGTACGATTAGTCGTATTTCATGCGATATTACGCATCCTTGATTATATTAAATACTTACCGTTCGGATACTAACCGACGATACGAACCAGTCCATTGATTGGGCGAGACGATCCCGCGGAGAACCCGGTACCTGAAAGAAAAGGAGAATTAATTAAATTGATTCTAGTACGTAGTTTACTTACCTGGTCGTTATGGGGAACGTCAAAGAGACCATTTTCGGTCACTCGGAAAACGTTCCGAGTGACTCGCCGCGAATTTGCACTTTGTGCAGATTGCGACGGCTGGCATTGGTTGCCGCGTCCGAAGCGAGAGCCCGTGTCCGCCGTTGCAATACCCCTACGGTATCTCAGTCGAATTACGAGCTGAGCCAATGAGAACGGCTCAGCCGAAGGGATAAGCGATGCAAGGATCGTGTCGCTCGTCACCAAGCGACGCGATAGGCCGAATAGGAAAAGGCGCGCGAGTACATCACTTCGCGCGTAAAAGACGGGCAGCGCGCCGGCGCTGAAGTAAAAGTGGGGGGTTGAGAACCGTTCCTCCCGGACAGTCTACGGATCGATCTCGAGGCGTTGACACGTTTTACGGTAGCGCGATAAAACTCGAGTCCGTGATTCTTATCCCGTTATCGCCTACGATAAGTGCGTTAATTAATTGCTAACAACGGCAAGCATCGCTCGTGAGACAGTTTGCTGGAGAAACTCGAGGCGTCAGCTCGTTACAACGGTTGCGCGAAATAACTCGACTCAGCTTACTTATCCCATGGCCGTATACGATAATTACGCGACTAGCAACCACGCGTTCACGGTAATTAACCGAGATTAGCTCGAAGCGACGGTTTTCAGAGTTCGTTAACAATCGACGCAGGTCAGTGCGCGATAGAACCTGTCCGTGCGTGTACCGAGATACTGTAACTGTGAAATTATTAAACTATTATTTGTTTATAATAAACAACGAGCAATTATTTGCGACCCCAGTGAATATCCTTTCCCGAAATTCGTATTCTACGTGCGCGTAAAACGGGCGTTGCCAACGGCCTTGAACACGTCCGCGTCGTAGATACCGGCGGCCATTAAGCCTGAAGGAAGGACGGGGCACCGCATAGCAACAGGGTTTCTGTATTTACCCGAAAGATACAGTGGCGACCGTAATAACAGCCCAAGTAGTAAGTGGCTAATAATATAATTCTAACATTGTCATTCGTTGATCCGGTCACAACCTAACCAAACCCAACCATAAAACTTAGAATAATTTTGTAAAAAAAAAAAAAAATTGTCACAAAAAAATGGGGTCCAAATTGACGTTCTCGACATTTAGAATCGCATGGCATAGGT
>NW_020226773.1:0-4335 GCF_003070985.1 Temnothorax curvispinosus | reverse complement strand
CAAAGTTCGAATCATAAGTTTACGCAATTTATAGGATCATAAAAAAAAATTGTCAAAAATTGTCACACAACCCATTACCTAACCTAACCTTGCAGCCGCCAGCTGTTGTAGGCAAGAGGCCAAAGACCAAGGCCCAAAGGAAAAGTCTACCAATCGGCTTCCCGAAGGTCGTGGTAGAGCGCATCCATGAGGAGATGGACGACGCCAGAAATCCCGGAGGTCACGACGATGAGAGGCGCCGCTCCGGAGACGACAACGGCGCAGACCGACAACCCGGAGGTCACGACGGTGCGAAGCGGCCAAGTAACGACGGAGAAACGACGGAGGAATCAGCCATCCCGACTCCGACGATCAAAACCTAGTTATAAGTTGCGAGCGGGAAACATTTTCACATTTATTTTGGTTTTATGTTATCATAATAAAGAATGACTTTTGAGTTACAAAATACGAATAATTGCGCCCGGAGATATTATTTAGTTCCGTAACAATATTAGATATAAGATGTTTTGTTGATTATCGATTTATGCACAAATATATTATGAGTTGCATTGTATGGCGTAACGTAAAGAAGCATATAGAGTGAGCGTGCGATTTATTATACCAAGGCGATAAACGTCCGATGAAAAGTACATAGCGGTAAATACAAATGTGTGCGAGATTTAATTTGTTTACACTGAGTCAAGATCCCGATAATAATGTTTCTGAATAAAGTTTCATTCATGTCTTCGTGATAGATACTGTGGAATTATTTAATCCCGAGTAACATATCGTAATAGCAATAATAATGAGCGCGTGTAAAGAATAGATATGTACGGATTTCACATGACAAACAGTCGAGGATTGAGACGCGAGCTAAAACGTATAACCGCTAAATATCGAAAAGACGTTGGAGACGCGCGAAACGCTAAGTCCGAGTAACGTAGATTCGCGATAAGCAGATGTAGGTCAAGTACCGTAATGACCCAGTGTGCGGTAGGGACACCGATCTTGCGAGTTAGCCAATGAATGGGCATAATTATCATAGAATTAAGATCAGGCCGTCCAGCGAACGCGATCCCGGCAGTCGTCAGGATGCTCAGAGTCCAGGTCACGGAAAACCGAGGCCGTGCCTCTTCCACAGGAAGCAAGGGCATCAATCAACCCGGAAGGTTCGGAAGGACGTGAAAATCCCATTCGCGTCGACCGGAGCACCAGGGGCTAGAAAGTCCCAGCCCCAGGAACTTCCCCTGGAAGAGGTGACACCGAGGGGTCCGGAGGGACCCATACAACGCCATTGAGGAGATGCCGTCGACCGTGACGCGAGGGTCTCGAAAATCCGAGACCAAGGGTCGGAGGCGACCCAGAGTGCGCGTAACAAAGCGTTGAGGGTCTAACCAGACCCATACGGCGAATGACAAGTGCCCGGCAGGTGTGCGTGTGCCGTTTACAGTGACGGGTCGAGCACGACCCAGTGTGCATGTCGACCAGTGGGTCGGAAGGGACCCACTGCGCGTAACGACCAGCGGGTCGGAAGGGACCCAGTGTGCAAGTATGTACCACGGATGTATAATTGCGTATGGTTGTGTAAAATCGATGGGTCAATCGCGACCCAGTGTGCGAGCGTATGAGATCGAGCGAAATAACATACGAATGTAATCGTGGAAATTTCCACTTGTATCTCGAGACGAATTGTGAACGTGCGAATACATGGCCAAGGTCGAAAGTGAAAGCGGCCACAACATGTTTGTGCCGGCAACTACGCAGTTGCTAACCGGGCGAGCCAGCACATCTGGCAGTGGCGTGATCCCACCACCGGGTGTGGGGGACCAATAGCGCGAGCGAGCTGAGCGAGCGTAGCGCGAGACTCGAGGAGTCTCTCCCTGAGCTTCGTAGCGTGCGGACGTGTTGCGAAGGCTCTCTCTCCTATCGTACGAGGAGTCGTAGGAAATATATTGGGAAGATCCCGCGCCTGCCGCGTAAAACTTAATTATCTACAACAGTCGCGAGTAATGCGTCTATTATTATTATAATCGATCAACGTTACATCGATTATACGTTCCAGCCTACATACACGCAGTCGTATATGGCGAACGTCCGAGAATCCGTGTGCGCGAATTCATTGTAATCTGAAATAGAAATAAATCAGTTATTTCCCGCAAACAAGATTACATATCATTTCGTGTGACACATTCTGCCCGACGAGACATACCTGATTCCTATCACTTACCTGTCGGCGTTCCACGATCCGGTTGAGAGACGAGAGATCCACGTAGCGGTCCAGCGAAGGTCCTGAGGCATAGTCAGCGGTGCACAGCTGCAGTCCTGAGACGGTCCTCGGCGAGGTCCAGCGGCGATCCAGAGTCCACGGGGAGAACCTGAAACAAACAGAGAAGGGGGAATTAGGGCGAGTCATCGAAAAGGTTAGTCAAATCTCATTTATCTTTCTCGGTGGGCATAGATAAAACCGAGTGGCGACCGTAATAACTTCGCGTAAGCGTGTGTTACATTGATACCGAGCCTCCGTCCGGTCACAACCTAACCTAACCTAACCATACCGCACTCGCGTCAGGGTCGGCTGGGGGTGGTCAGGTTCGTCCTGACTGATAAAATGTGATTAGGACGAACCTGACCGGTCCTGACCGGAAATGGTCAGGTCGGGTCAGGAAGGAATGTGTTCAGAAATGAATTTGCAGTCGAATGGAATAGACACTGGGAGGTCCATTTATAAATGTCTATCCTTGAAACTTAGAATAATTTTGTAAAAAAAAAAAAAAAAAATTGTTAAAAAAAGGGGGGTCCAAAACACGTTTCTCGACATTTGCAGTCACCTCGCGTAGACACTTGAGGGGTTATTTTTCAAAGGCCCAGCCTTAAAACTTGGAAAAACTCAAAAATTTTCAAAAAAAGTGTCAAAAAAGGGGGGTCCAGGACGACGTTCTCGACATTTGGAATCGCATGTGTGACGTCCTGGGTGATGCGAGGTGGCTCGATCCGGCAGAACGTCTCCGTTGATGGGTTCTTTTTCTTGCAGTTAAGGAGGTAAAACCCCAGGATAATTAGCTGTTGGTCGGCGATGTAGATTATGGCTCCTTGGATCCGTCGAAGGTAGGTAATTCAATAATCTTCAATAATCTTTATCTTTCTTTTGATATAAAAAGGTATAATATTTATTGTAGAACTTTTACGATACAAGTGATTTATGTGGGAGGATGGAACAAGTATAAAATATGTGACCTTTCCTGGCTCGTTCCACACTCTCCGTCGAGAGGGTGAAAGATTCTGCTTTTATACAATTTTGGAAACGGTAGTGGGAGGTGACCGCACCTCGTTACAATGAGTCATAAGGCGTTGTCTAGCGGATGTGAGTCTACTTCTAGGGGTGTGGCTCGCTTGCCAGCAATGAGTCATAGGGTGGTGTCTTGAAATTCATTACCTTATATGGTCATGCGTGGCGTTCTGCTTCGACATGTCCATATATGGTCTTGCGAAGACTAGATTCACTCGAATGAGTCATACAGGTGACTCGTCTGAATTCTATTTTTATTCTCTAGTCTAACGGCGATTTGTATTGAGAGCGATACTTCCTTTCATTATTAAATTTCATTATTAAATTTTAATATGACTTTTATCATGAAGAAAATATTTAATATTTGAATCGTAAAAAGGTGCAAATATATGTTGAATATTATTTAGATTTCTTTAGACATACTTTACATACAGTAGAATAATTTAATAGTACAATTAAAGTCATTATTAGCATGTCTAAAGTATAAGAGATATTGCTCTCTTTGTCTAATAGTTAATATGGTATATCTGACTCTCTCTTTCTTTCTTTCAGATCATACAATACTCGCATCTCGCTCGGATTCGTGTTCCTTATGCTGCGCATAATACAATTTTATCTTTCTCGAATTCGTGAGTAACGCTTCGGCGCTTGACATTCGATATTTATATTAATTTTGGTAAGTATATATATATTTGTTAATAGTAATATTAATAAAAGTGATGTTAGCGGTGTTAATAATGATTCTAATATCAGGTTAATAATATATCGTGCAGATAGAAATGGTCAGCATTCTCATTAGTACAGGAAATTAATGAAATTAAATTGTATATATATATATATATTAAGATTTTTATTATTTTTATATCTTGCAAATGGTTGGGAATTTGATGGGAGTGTATAGGAAACATATTGCAGAACTTTCACTAAAGTATAATATAGCATTGGAAAATTTTATTGTTAATATATGTATTTGTTAATAACAAGTTATTAATTAAATAAATTGGTACTCTTTAATTCGCGTAGTGATATTATTATGTTCCCTTTGTTTAAGAGGTTTTGAATTTCTAATA
>NW_020226772.1:0-5298 GCF_003070985.1 Temnothorax curvispinosus | reverse complement strand
AGAAATTTAATACTAAGTATTCAATACTCGTCCTGTATTAAATACTACTTTCATAAATTACTGACCAGTAATAAAATACTATGCAATATTTGGATCACAGTGATTCAAGTACTAATAAATACTTAATTTTAGTATTATTAATACACAAAATAAGTATTTATTACTAACCAGCTAGTAATACTTTTTTGTAAAGGTTGTTGTAAAGGTTTATCATGTTTTTTTTAATAATTTCTTTAATGTTTGTAAATAATTTTCATATTTAAACGCACTAAAATTATCTAGTGGACCAAATTTTTTTACATCTTTTACAAGATGAATAAGACCGTGTACATTGTAAGAAACGTTATGTTTACCATAAATTAATGCAAATGTTGTAACGAAATGTTCCAATAATTCTTGACAATAATTAAATAAATTAAATGAATCTTGTAATTTATTGGGACATAATATTCTAATAGCTACATGTAAAGTTAAAAAATGATCATATATATCTCTACGAAGAAAATTTTTAAAAACTACAGGTCCTGTATATAAAAGCACTTCTCGATATTCTGTTGCTTTCCACAATTTCACATAAGTTAGTGATCGAGGCTTTCTTACAAACTCACATGGTACATTTTTTTTTTTAATATTTTTTAAATTTAATGATATACTTTGACGCTTTCTATTTTCTAAACGAAATCTGTTATCACCAAATAGCCATAAATACAATAAACGACGCATAACCCCTAGACAAACTAAATGCATATAATCTAATGATATATTATCTACAAGATCAAAATTTGGAATTTCTTCAACAATTGTGGTTCCAATATGAAAATTTTCATCAGTCTTTAATCTGAAACCTAGATCTGTTCTCAATGAAGCATTTATTTCAGGAAAACAAACTTTATTACAACGAAAATCACCTTCAGTTATACATTTAGTGCAACTCGAATAGCCAGTATGTCCTTTAATTTGTAATATAAATGATTTGGCTAGAGTATCACATATTATTGAATCTATACTACATTTAATGTGTTTATTGTTGATAAAAATTCCATCATTACATAATAGCTTCTTCTATGAATTTTTTTAGAAACTTTTGTGAATTAGAAAGTTTTTGTCTACCGTAATATGCACCAATAACAAAAACTTGTTTTGATTGTACTACGGAACCCAAAATTGGCCACAATTGTTGTTGCGAAGACTTTGCTAATGGTAGTCCATCAATATTTATACTTATTTTTATATTACTTAAATTTTTTGAAAGAGATAAAAAGCTATTTTTTATTGCCTTTAATAAACCAAAGTGATAATATTCTCCGCCAGCACAATTTCTAATATTTGTACTTCTTGGTGTGACATAAATGTTGATGACATAAATAGTAACCTGATAAATGCGTTTATGGAGGCTGCAAATGACAGTGGCATGTTAAGAAATATCTCTCATTTTAAGGGTGGAGCGCGTAAGCCATGGAAGGATGAGAAGTGCCGCCGCGCCGAAAAAAAGCTGAGACTCCTTCTAAAGGAAGCAAAAAGAGCAAACTATGCGCTATCTCAAAATATTGAATATCACGCTTGCAAAAAGCATTTTAACTCGTTAATTTGTAAAAAAAAAAGCATGATTATGAGTGGTCTATAATTGAAACTTTCTCTAGAGTTAGAAAATCGAGTCAATTTTGAAAAACAATTAAACAGTTTCGCCGTAGAGTCTCTCATTCGCAATCGGCTGCCCTCTCTGTTGAGATTTGGGAGTTGTTTTACAAAGATATATACTTGCAAAGAGTTCAAGTTAACAGCTCCTTTTTTGGCACTTTTGATCCTTTTTTGGATCGGGATTTTGAAATGAGTGAGATGCTTGGTGTAATTGGAAGTTCTAAATCCGGTAAGGCCCCTGGCCTTGACATGCTTCCAAATGAATGTTTTAAAGAATGCCCTGCAAATTGGAAATTGTATATGCTTACTCTTTTTAACAAAATACTTGCTACGGAAGAGATGCCGACTTCTTGGTCGGAGGTAGGACTGTACATGCTGCATAAAAAGGGTAGCAAGCAAGATCCAAACAATTATAGGGGCATAGCGCTCGTAAATTGTATTACTAAGATCTTTACGCAATTGTTATGTAATCGCCTGGAGGCCTGGATTCGGGATAGGGATATTTTGCCGGAAGAGCAGTCGGGTTTCCGTAAGGGTAGAGGTTGCGAGGATAACATCTTTGCTCTGCAATCTGCCATCCATCTGCAATTATGACTAAGAAATAGAAAAGTTTATTGCCTCTTTATTGACTTTAAGAGAGCCTTTGACAATGTTGATCACTCTATCCTGTGGCAAAAATTGTACTCGCTTAAAGTCAATGCTAAGTTTATTAGGTTATTGAGGAGATTGTATCAAGTGGCGGTGCTCCGTGTGAAGGTTTTTAATAAACTATCCAAACGCATAGAGATAACGAAAGGTGTACTGCAAGGAGAAAACCTTAGCCCCCTGCTTTTTATAATCTTCTTATATGATATAGTCTCTTTTTTTCGTGATAATGGTTTTAGGGGGATAGACATAGATGCCTATATTGATCTCCTTATGTTGTTATACGCGGACGATTTGGTCATCCTTGCTTACTCGGAAGCGGACCTTCGTGCTAAGCTAAGATTATTGGAAAAATACTGCTCTATTAATGGTTTGATAGTCAATAAGGATAAATAAAAAATTGTTATTTTTAGAGCGAAGGGTAGATTGCCGGAGTACTCGAATGATTTTTGTTATAAAAATGAGGTTTTGGAAATTGTTAAATCTTATACTTATTTGGGTGTTCCATTTTCGTCCTCATCCTTGGGACGCTTACCCAGTCAGTATGTAGTTGATAAGACGAGACTGGCGACGGGAGCGACTCTGGCCACGCTGGCCAGCCTCGAGGCAGACTCATGGGAGGGAATTAATAAGCTTTTTAATTCAATGATTTCTCCCGTGACGTTATATACAGCTCATATATGGGGCCTACGTTATTTGGATTTTTTGAATACAGCTTAATGTAACTTTTACAAGAGGCTTCTGCAGCTGCCGCAATGTACAGCAAATGCCACTTTGAGGCTGGAATT
Organism: Temnothorax curvispinosus; assembly: GCF_003070985.1. Taxonomy (NCBI): domain Eukaryota; kingdom Metazoa; phylum Arthropoda; class Insecta; order Hymenoptera; family Formicidae; genus Temnothorax; species Temnothorax curvispinosus. The sequence continues at coordinate 2,227 of NW_020226772.1, read as the reverse complement.
GGGCTTGGTTAGAGTTGCTCACAAAGTTCTTAAACAAGCGATAAGTTAGGTGATCAGAATCCTAGGGATGGAGGATGAAAGACTGCCAAAAATATGTCTGCAAAGATTGTTGTCTCTATCTGCGATTAATGATAATTTAGAGTTTAACTGGATAAGTCAATTAAGATTTATACTGAAGGAGATAGGTCAGGATGGGCATCTCTTGAGTATGTCGACGGACCACTGGATTGATGCAAAGGAGCAAATTCTATCAGACTATCAACGGTTTTTAAAATTGAAAGATTTAAACCAGTATTGGTCCTCTAAAAGTCAGGGGGTCCCTATTGTTCGCTCCATGCAGGATTCTTTGTATGACTTTTACCAGCCGCGTTGTCCTTTTCACTTAGTGAGATGTAGAGCGCAGCTGCGGCTTGGAAATGATTATTTATACAGAATCACAATAAACAAGATTTCGTATTGCTTGCATCCAAAAGAACTTTGTTTGCTATGTGATCAGCAGGAAAGTGAAACTTTATCTCACTTTTTGATCCGTTGTCCAATGTATAAGCATGTCAGAGATGCCCATCTTGCTCAACTAATATGCACCAGTATATCGGATGATGCCGCAGTTGTTAAACTGTTGTCATCTACCGAACTCTCATATGCGAGGATGATTTTTGGCTTTGTCTCTGAAGCATTTAAATTGAGAGCAAGTTTTTTAAATGAGTAGTTTTTAGTGTTGCAGGTTGACTGGGTACATATATAATATTAAATATAATGATATTAAAATATAACCGCAGATATGTTTTCCGTGTACGGATGTCTGTAGTTTTAAGTAATTCTATTGTAAGGCAAAGTTATTTTGCTTTACCTCTTTGCATATGTGTAAGCATAAAATGCAAATAAAGTTCATTCATTCATTCACATAATAAAAATTTGTTTTTATTTTTGTGTACAGATAATTTTAATTCATCCAATTTTTATTATGTCTAAACATAATAAAAATTGGGTGAATTAAAATTATGTGTAGACATAACTTTAATTCATCCAATTTTTATTATGTCTAGACATAATTTTAATTCGTCAATTTTTATTATGTCTAAACATAATTTTAATTCATTAATAAAAATCGCAATTTTTCTGAAGACAATTATTTTTTGAAATTTTTATATTGAGTATAATTTTATTTATGCTATTAAAAAGTAAAACGGCATGCCATAATACTGCGTATACGCAATGACTGCGTTTCGGTAAGACACCGCTACCGTATTATTAATATATATTTGTTATATGTTGCTCATAAGTATAAGAATTTTTTTATTGTTTTTCTTGCTTTTATTATAAATTAAAAGATTGAATCCTTAACAGGAGCATACATGTTCGAAAGACGTTCAGAGAACATCTAGAAGATATTCTTTGGATGTCCTGTGAATGTCCTCTGAACGTTTTTCGGAGATAATGGGACATAATAAAATTATATTTATATAAGCAAATATTCTAAAAATATTTTAATATTAAAGCAAACTGCAAATAATTGTACGTTCTTATTTAATTATATTATTATACAAGTATTTTTAATTAGACTTTACACAGTATTTAGGAAAAAATATAGATCTTTATAGACTATTTATATGTATATATATTGACGATTAAAATTAAATTAAACATTTTATATATAACTAAAAGTAATTATATATGCACATTAAATTTTTATATAAATATTTGTACATAAATTTTAAATGTCCTATAAACCTCCCAGGATGTCCTGGACATAGTCAGGAAATCAAAATGTCCTATAAATCACCCAGGATGTCCTGGACATATTCAGGATGATCCTGAGGACGTTTTGTGCTGTTTGGGTGTTGAGAATGCATTTTCTAAAACTGCTGTGAAAATGTGCAATTTGCGTATAAAACATCTATAATAACTTTCAAATCTTTTAGAAATAATTTTTGACTCGCATGAGAAAAACATGACTCGCCCTCGGCCCCTCGTGTCTTTGTAGAGAGGTTAAAACACGACATTTATATTATATCAGACGCTCGCTGCGATACCGTCATATACGGGCGCGATTCGGTTTTTGCATAATGACAACGATTGGCGCACGGCGAAACGCGACGCGGTAGTCAGTTAATTTATCGCTTTTTCGTATAAGCGAAAGAATAATTGGCTACCGCGTCGTAATGTATCTCGAGCGTGGCAAGTGCGGGATGCATGTGTGCACGCGGCATTACTCGCGAGTACGGAG
>NW_020226771.1:0-6510 GCF_003070985.1 Temnothorax curvispinosus | reverse complement strand
CACTCCGGCTGCTGCATTCCGATATTCACCGTCAGCAACTTTCAGTACTGAAAATCTATAGTACACGTGACGTAAAATATAGATTTGCAGTACTGACAGTGAATATATCGGAATGCAGCCTCCATCTCCATATGCGCGACGCGCATTCGATCATACGTCCAGTGTCCAATTCGCGTATCTCGATGAGCGCGGGAGATCGAACGGGGAAAGGAAAACCCGAATGTTTATTTTCGGATGTAAACGCGATCCGCGATACATACCGGAAAATGTACCAAATGACATCCGCACATATCCTTTCCGGACACTTCCGGATTTCGATAGAAATGAGCCGGGAACTCCGGGAAGTCGAACAAATCGCATGGAATGTCCGATCGAATGGTACTCGATTGCCCACGTCGCCAATTGGACAATTCAACATAGGACCATTGATCTAGCAATGCCGCCTGTCTACATTGTTTAAACTCTCGGTTCGTTTCGCACGTGACGTTTATTTATAAAGCTATCATAAACAAACTCCGAACCGCAAATTATTTATCGCGTATAAAACCGCGAGTCTCAGCGCTTTCTTGTTGTAAAAGAAATTTTCGAAAGATGAAGGAGACTCCGCTTACTAACTGCGAACGAAATTTTACAAACAAATGTATAGAGGAGGAAACGGTAACTATACATACTTTTTTTATAAATTTATCAGTTAAAAGTTCAATTATAATTTATATTATTTAAAGGTTTATTTAACGATGTAAATTTTTGGAATATGCTTAAAGTTACGTTCTTCATATATCATTGCATATGTAATAATAATATTTTCAATAAATCTGTTATATTTCAGAGGCTGGACGGTCGAAAATTATTGGAACCGCGTTTTGTGAAGATCTACTTTGGCTCCAGTTGGGGATGTTGCATGGTGTCGCTTGGACATACAAGGTGAATTTTATTTAACGACATATACAGATTATTTTCAGTAAGTATGCAAAAGTGAGTATATACATTGAGAAGAGAAATCACTTTACAGAGCAGTAGCGCAGGTGTCGTGCGACATACAGCAGCCAAAAACGTCTCGTCCTAACGAAGGCATGATACGCATAAATGTCGAACTCACTCCACTAGCGGCGCAACACTTCGAGAGCGGTAGACAGTCCGAGGCGGCTATACTGATCAGTAGGCAGCTGGAGAAATGTTTTAAGGACTCGAAGTGTATAGACCTGGAGTCTCTCTGTATTGTAGCAGATAAGAAGGTCACTGAAGAACGCTTGACGTCATTAAATATTACACAACAATGTAGATATATGTACTTATGAGTTCCTTCATTCAGGTGTGGAATTTAAGAATCGACGTTAATATCATAAATCACGATGGAAATCTGGTGGATTGCGCCTCTATCGCAACACTTGCCGCCCTTATGCATTTCCATAGGCCGGACGTCACGTCGACCGGCGAGGAAGTCATCGTACATCCGGCTTCCGAGAAAGATTTTCTGCCGTTGACGTTGTTTCATTATCCGGTCTGCATATCCTTCATAACTTTCAAGAGGTTGGTTTTTTGGGCAAGACAAATTTATATACGCAAGATACAAAGAAATCTTCTCTTACTTGAAAAAAACATCGATAAAATTCAACAGTTTGTAGTCCATATGGCGCGAGTAATATGAAAATCTAAGTAAAATTTCACAGTGGCAACACCATAATGGACCCTACTTACACAGAAGAAAGAGTTGGTGTCGCCGAGCTTACTCTCGGTGTAAACTCTTATAGGGAACTTTGTAGCTTGCACTTCGATTATTTAACAAAGACCATGACGATCGAGGATGTCATATCAGCTGTTTCTAATCACGCGGCTAATTACGCAATGAACTTGGTGAATCAGATCAAGGAGGCGGTAATCAAGGATGTACAATCACGGTACGTTGCTCTCGAACACATCTTATTTATATTGTATATCGATTCAATTTTAATACATTTATGAATATAAAATGTAATAAGTAATTAAATCTAAATATTCATGGGTAATCTTTAATAAGTTTATAAAGGTACTGACTTTTTGAAAATGAATAAAGCATTCTAAAAACTCTATGTATATGTACTCTAGGTACAGAAAAGATGACAGCAACATATCCAGATTTAAAGAGAGCATTCAAGTGAATAAGCTGACGACAACGATCGGCGATCACATTAGTATTAAATTATGTAAATGGGACGCAACAGTTATAGTCGAAGGTATACGTTTCATTCAATTGTTCTTGTTTAATATGTACATGTACACATTAAAATTAAAAATTTTTTTAAATTAGATTGTCTTATATTACAAATCGAAGTAAATTAACTTCAATTTTTTTATAGTTATTTAATTAAAATTAGTATTTATTAAATTGAAGAATTAAAATTAAAGGTCAATTTAATTTCAATTATTTATGATGTATAAAATACAGTAAATAATTTAATTTTACAGATGATTATATGGAAGTGGAGGATGAGAACAAGAGCCGTATCATAAAACACAAAGAAGGATCTGCTGAATTAGTACCCGTTTTCAACGTAAGTACAAAAAAGGAATGTACTTAGTATTGCAATAATCTCCTTATTATTTTTGCAGCTCAAATTGGTATCTAATAATAATAATGTAATAATTTCGTAATGTTCTTGCAGGATTCACTTAAAAAAGAAGAAAATCGTGACGATTACGATTGGACACACGATTGGACATCTGATTCGGACGATCAAGTTCTCGTCAAATCGCCATCTCCGGAAAAAAAAGAGATTCCAGTAATAGACTTAATAGACATCGAAGAGATAGGAGATAACGCCTAGATTCGTTGAAAAATATATAATAAATTTGGAAGATCAATTAGGTCAGATGTCAATTTAGTTTTTATTCCACGATCTCTGTACATTTCTCCAAAATCACACACCAATTGCCTTGGTCGTAGTACACCTTCTTGATTGAGACCGCGGGTATTTCCATGCACAGTTTCGCGAGCTCGCCTTCCCGAAATACATGATAATATCTCAGAAAACATTCGCCGCTCTTCTTCTTCCAGGGAACCAGCATGTCACTGTGAGCGAAGTTCGTTCTGTTTTCGTGTATCGGTAACGTTAAGTGACACTCGGAGATTCTTTGATTGATTGCGCTTCGGTCGACCTTTTCCGTCTCCTTGCTTCTTTTGCCGTGCTTCAAATAAAACGAATCCGAGGAATCTTTCCGTTGCTCCATCGCCCACACGTAGATCAAGCACGTCCCTCTTGGCCTCAGCACTCGAATCATCTCGGAAATGGCGCGTTGCCTTCGTTCCTGAGTCGACAGATGATGAATAACTGCGATGCTGATCGCCGCATCCACGGAATCGTCTCTATACGGCAGATACAGGCAATCGCACTGAAGAACCTCGAAGCCTCGCTTGCGACATATATCCATCAATCCGGAACTATGATCGCATCCCATCTAAAATAGTCTTCGGGATTAATAATGCCTTGGCTCAAAAAGGTATAATGCGAAACGTGTACATTCAATCTCGTCTCTAGTTATATATGCCTATATAATTAAATATCTGGAATCATTGAAATAGTAAAAAATACCTTATATACATTCTGATCTCCGCAAAGGTACTTGCCGTTTCCGCAACCCACGTCCAACAACAATGTGCCCTCTTCCAAACTTTCGAGGAATTTAGTCACGTTGGGCCATCGTTTGTGTCGTGTTTCGCTGAAGTGATTGGATATTTCCTCGTAAACCTGTGAGAGCGCACACATAGTTTCAGTAATAAAGAAATAAAATATTCGCAAGCTATATGAGGAATAATCCACGCACTTTGTGCACATATGAATTTTCCAATCCCGACGCCACCTTGGCATCGATGAAAGTATCACGTTTCGCGGTATCACAGTAGTCTTTGAAATCACAGCAGCATTCGCCCCGTCGCACTTTCCTGAAGGTGAAGGACACCCTGGTACCACGCTCCCGCGTCGTGGTCCCATTTTCTGTCTTGATTATATCACTGTGACGAGGAGAGATGCCGTGCATCCACGCGTACCTCGCTTCTTCCGTCATGATCAACAGAGATCTGGCTGGCAGGAGAACATCGATCTTCCGATCATCTTTCCTGAAGTTCATGACGCACGCTGATCCAAGTGACAGGGATAATATCGTGTCCTCGAAGACGCTGTGCGTGTCGATGTGCGATGGTATACCTTGAATATATAATCGAAGATCATTATAATATAGTTTAATGTCCAAATCAAGTTCATAAACTTGTGCGTATTTATTAGAATTATTCGTTATGATCGTTCTCAATTAATGAGTGAAAAAAAATAATTGCTACTGCATGATAAATTAACTCAATTGTATTTAATTTTATGATTAAAATATTGAATTTATTATAATTTACATGAATTGATGTCAATATATTATTAAGAAACCAGAATGGTTAATCGACGAAATATCATTTACCTTGTTTACATTTTTAGGAAAGTATAATTTTATGGAGGTATTGGGGCGCTACCTTGTCCAGACAGATATTTGTTGATGGTCAACTGATCGTAAGTGTATTTGTGACCATGCTTGTCGAATAGAGTTTGCAGAAATTTGTAGTCCTGGGGAATCGGCGGGATAGGTTTGTCAGGATCCACCATGTTCGTGCCATACTCGAACTCGTATCCAAAATGCTTCACTTGTCTGTGTTTCAGTTGCGACGATACAGATTCTGCAACAGCAGTCAAAAAAGAAAATGTAAAACGATCTCCTTTAAGCTGGCCTTTCCTTAATTGCTCTCATTCAATCACATCGTAAGTCTTTACCACATTCGTCCCAGTTGAGCGTTCCTAACAGAGTTTCCTCTTGTTCCTCCGTTATAAAATTCTCTATTAACGTGAGACCGGGAGGAAATGTAGAATCGGACGTAACGTAGTCAGTGGTGGAAACTAAAGAGAGAGCATCAAATCGTCACATAAAGGGATTCCAAATTATAATTGGCATTACATAATTCTGTCACGACAGTACACCTGTTTCAGTATAGCATACATATAACGGGCCATTCTGGCCAGGAAGCTTAATGCGCCCGTGAATGTAATTGTACACGCATGTCGCGTCCTCCCTCGAGTTGCACGTCACGAAGCAGTACGACTTGCCCGCTGGCATTATCAGAGTGTACTTGGAGATCAGGGCGTCTAACACACATTGCAACGTTTCTCTCTTGATACCGGTAACCAGGCCGCCGTTGCAAATCATCAGGTGCTGCGTGGAATATCAAGCTCCAACAGTCGTCGATACAACGAACTCCGTATTCTAATATATCGAGACGTTTACCTGCGTAGGTTGCTCGGTACATTTGATGTTCATATCTCTGAGCAGTCGGTGATGAGCACGTTTCTGTTTGCGTACACTCTTCCTGTCCTTCCTCGCTTCGATCGCAACGCTCGTTTCGTCACTCAAAGGCATAATTTTCAATGTTTAAACGCCTCAAGGAGAAAGGGACTTTGTCGTGCCGCCTCATTAGTTCTGCGAAAAGGGAAGTTGATTATCTCATTCGTAAGTAAAAGTTAAAAATAAATTATTAATAAATTAATAAATTAAATATCTTTTTTAATTAAGTTCTTTATTCATAAAGATGTATATATGCGGTACTTAATAAGCAGAAAAATAATCTGAAACTAAAATTTTCTTTTTACATACCATATCATATTCCTTTACAATCCGTTTAATCTTTAACAACATAACCTACAAGATAATTTTCGATACATAACCTCAATTGTACATACATACAATTTGTGGCACGGAATATGAAAATAACAGAGAAAGAAAATGTATTCTGAAGAAACGCGACCACCTAAAGGAATTCGTAAACGCCATAAACCGCGTCCTCCTTCCCCTCCGTAACCTAATCTGACCCTTGACCTAACATAACTCGACTCGCGTCGCGAGAGAAAAACAGATGCGTTTGCGAACGGCGCGACCGTTACGGGTTCTTTCGCTCTCGGCAGTCCCGGCTACAAGAAGCGAGTAGACTGTGAAACTGACAAAAGCACAGCGCCATATTGCGGAGCTTGTGTTTGGTTAGCGTTTCTGGCGCGTGGTGAAGAAAGTTTGGTGTAATTTAATTGAATAACGATGTCCGACAATCAGGTAAGCAGGGCCCCGGGTACGGGCGATCCGGCGTCCCCGCGATCTCGCCGCGCCGCGATCCCGCGCCCGCGGACGCCGCCGGCGAGACGATCGGCGGCCCGCCGGGAAAATGTCCCGCACCGCGATCTCGCCGAGCGAGAGACAGAGAATTTAAACTAGCGTTCTAACCTTTCCGCGTGTGCCACCAGGAACAAAAGCCCGAAGCCGGCCCAGGCGACGCGAATTCAGAATACATCAAGCTGAAAGTCGTCGGAAACGTAAGCGATGCATGCCAAAAACGTCCCCGATTGTCCCACAATTATCGCGCGTCGCGCAAGATCCCCGCTGAGATTCCGCTTTTTTCTCTTTCCAGGACAGCAACGAAATTCACTTTAGGGTAAAGATGACCACTCAGATGGG
>NW_020226770.1:0-7283 GCF_003070985.1 Temnothorax curvispinosus | reverse complement strand
TATTAAGGTGATGGCAGAGAACGAAACGTAGGCGCTTACATCTATCGTAGGTGTAGACGTAAGTGCTGGTCTACAACCTTGCTTTAAGTGCCCATCTACAATAGGTGTTTTAAGCCCTAAGCCCTAAGAAATTGACTATTCACAGTCAACTATTCTCCTCAAATTGAACTATGATTGAACAATTTCTTAAGACTTAGGGCTTAAAACACCTATTGTAGACCGGAATTAAAGGACATTTAAGCTCTAACCCGTAAGAAATTGACCAATCACAGTGGAATGTGAGGAGAATACTCGACTGTGATTGGCCAATTTTTTACGGCTTAGAGCTTAAATCTCTTTAACATAACGTTGTAGACCAGCACTAATGCAAGGCAAAGAAAAACGATCGAAATAAAAACTCAAAAATTTATTTTGACCATTTTTCCAAAAAATCGCTCTGTAGCAGTTTGAACGCGCTGCTGCTGATTACGAATATCGCAGTTAAAGTGCGATTTTCTCATTATTTTGGCCGCAATAGGCTGAATTTCCACTAAACGCGTCACGCGTCGCATCCCATTTTGATCTCGTTACAAATAATGTAATAAAATAGGATGCTTTGATTGGTTAACTCGTAATGACGCGACGCGTGACGCGCTCAGTGGAAACTCAGCCATATGGATTTTACGATTCGTAGTTCATGGTTTGCCACATGGAGTCTCTTGTCGACCGTCGACCCTTAACCTCGCTTGTGGTGTATATTGCTTATTTCGTTTAATTTGCTTTTGTCGTCTTTGCTTCTGTCGTTCTCAGTTATATTGCCTTGTATTTAATTAATACTGCTTGTAATTAATTTTTTTGGTAAGCTTAACAAACACCTGTTGCTTATATATGTAAGAATGTGTGTACTATAATCTGTACACATTTTTTTTTCACGCAGGCTGCGCTGAAATATTCCCCATTTAAGTGGCTATTATCGTGAAAATGTCTTTTTACGGCTCACGGTAAGATTTTTCAAAATACTTTTTGTGCTTATACGATTCTATTCGGTTTCATAATCTCGTACTAAACTCGTGTACTAAAAATGTTTCAGGGAACAATTTGCTGAAAAATGCAAAAATTTTGAAAGAGGTTGCTGCAGCAATTTAGATTGCGGTTCGGTTCATACATATAGATATTGCTACAAATATTAAAATGATTCGTGTAGCGTCAAGGACTGCCCATTTTTACACTGCCCTAGTGTGGAACAGTATCGTTACATGATGACTGGCAAAGCAACCGAAAATCTAAAAAGAGAAGTCGGCCGAACCTTACAGAACACCGATATATGTGGTGACTTTAAAAAAAACATTTGTACACGAACAAAATGTAAACGTCGGCACATTAAATTAGATAAGCCTTTAGAGTGTCTGATATGTCGGGATGAGATCGTTCTGGAGACTTTTGGTGCTGTAACTTGCGGACATATATTATGTTGTAACTGTTTATTTCAATTGTTGAACAATAACACAGAACAATCAATAAAAATAGATTGTCCGATATGTAAATGTAAAGGAGGATATAAAAAATTAATGTAATATTTTGCTTATGTCGTTTATTTTGCTTATGTCGTTTAATTTGCTTTTGTCGTCTTTGCTTCTGTCGTTCCCAGTATTATTGCTTTGTATTTAATTTTTCTGGTAAGCTTATCTTGTACATACAACACCTGTTGCTTATACATATATATATATATATATACATATATATATATATGTGTGTGTGTGTGTGTGTGTGTGTGTGTGTGTGTGTGTGTGTGTGTACTATTATCTGTACAAGTTTTTTTTCACTCAGGCAAATGTAATATTTTAGTTTAAAATGCTAATACTATCTGTATAACAAAACATTGTTTATATTTTTGTAATTATGTACTTTTTTCTTTTATTTAGCAGTTAAGAGCCTTGTGTACATTATTCATAGCATAAACAATGATGCTTACAAATAAGGTGTTTATTCCTTCAATATAATTTTATTCCTTACACACACACAGCAACATAATCTTGAAAGATAAAAGTTACAAAAAATCAAATAACAGTCTTAGACTAATTCTTCCAAATAGATCTCATGCAAATATATGATTGGTGAACAGTTCACAGATCATGCATACATATAAGAATTAATGGTAAATAGTATGCAAATTGAATTATAATCTCTTGTATATATCTCTTCAAAAGAGTTTTTCTGAAAGACTTCTTTATTATTTGGTAACTTGTATTTTTCAAGATTATATAGCTGTTATTGTTTACTTTTTATTTGTTTAGAAAACTAGAAACGATACGGTCAGAAAGAAATACATCGTAGCAAGTGAGACTATACAAAATTTAACTTTTAAAGAGAGAATCTTATGAGACGAAAATTGAACCATTAATTTTACCAATTATCTCTTCCAAACCTTTTTGTCCTCTCAATTACAGTAAACGACTGTGGACGGTATGTACAAAATGTGTTACTTATTTCCTAGAAACTTATAGTAAAGTTTGATACCAATTCTTCAGATTCTCTGGTAGAGTAAAAAAGCAGGTTTTATGAAAAACTTTTATTAAGCAGTTTTATTGAAAAGTTTTAATGAGAGAGAGATAATGCGACGCGAACAAACCTTATATCTATGATTACATGTAAACAAAAAATGAAAAATATCCGTAATGGCATTTTTTCTTCTGTCTGTCATTTGCTGCCTCTATGTGCTTAATCTGTAAACATATTTCATCTTTATTAAAATAAATAAATTCATAATTCAAATAGATTATGTTTAACATAAATATACATAATCTTGAAAGATAATGAAATAAAAAAACTTGAGCAATCCAGAACATAAGTGTAGCTTCAACATTTTTTTAAACACATGCTGTTTACATTTTACAACAAGATTTTCAAGATAATTTACAAGAAACATTAGCTAATTACATTTTATTATATACATTGCAAAAATATAGGTAAAAAGAATTTTTTTTTTCTTAAAACTTACACACAAAAAAAATTGTTGACCATTTATTACATTGCACACAGCCACACAGCAGAACATGGGATGGGACCATCTATTTGCAAAGGCAGTTGGTCCTGACAATTTTTTTACAATAAATGTGGCCACAAGTCAATGCCTTTATATCTCGTTTCTCAACCAGCAAAATGTAACATTTGTTGCACACTGGTCGTGCATTACGTACTGAAACTAAAAAGCATTGGTTAATTCAGATTTACAATATAAATTACCAATCTGACTTCCGTTTCCGGCGCTTTCGTGAGTGACACGTGTGTGAGTGACTGGAAGAAAATCGGAGAAAGAGGAGTGTGAGAGGGTGTGTGAGAGGGCAGTGAGTGGGTGAGAGAGAGAAGCAGAGGAGTGAGAGAGAGTGTGGGGGTGGGCGCAGGTCAAAGGGAAAGGATAGGGTTAGATACGGGGAAGGAAAAGTGACGATAGAACAACGGACAGATAGGCAGGCATAGAATAAAACAGAGGAGAGGGGTAGAGTGTATAGACGGGGACGTCACGAAGTCGCGCTGTCGCGGCGACACGCGTGGGGGCATAGGCAAGTTCGAACATAGAGGGGAAACTCATAGAGGAATAGGAGAGCAGGGTAGATAGGTATAGCAGAAGGAAAATGGCGGAGGATGAAGGAAAAGTAGCAAGATTGATAGAGTTAATTGGGGAAGATCAGGAGAAGGGAAGAGGGGAGAGAAGAGGAAGTACAGGTAGTATAGATTCAAAGAGAAAGAGAGAGGAAACTGAAAGCAGGGAATCAGAAAAATGGGCTTTTAACAGGAGTAAGAAAGTGCAGAGATCACCGAAGAAAATAGATGATAAGGAAATTACAGGAGATGAAAGAAGCTGGATAGAGGAGATAAAAAAGGAAATAAAATCCGAGATGAGAGAAGGCATAAAGGAGATGCTGGAGGTAATGAGGGAACAAAAGAGAGAGATAAGGCAAGAGATGGAAGACTTAAAAAGAATCATGGAAGAGAGAGAGGAAAAATGGATGAAAGAGAGAGAGAAGATGGAGAGGAGAATAATCGAAATGGAGAAGACGATAACGGAAATGAAAGAGAAGGGAATAAGAAAAACAGAAGACGCAGGAGAGAAGGGATTGGAGAGAAGACTAAAAGAAATAGATAAGAAATTAGAGATGAGAGAGAGAGAAGAAAGAAGAAGAAACATAGTTATAAGAGGAACGAAAGGAAAGAGGAACGATATAGAAAGGGAGGTGAAAGAAATTTTAATGGGGATTGGAATAGAAACGGAAGTGAGTTGCAAAAAGGTCATAGAGGACAACAGAGAGGGAGGTATAAAGATGGCAATAATAAGCCTGCAGGGACTGGAACAAAAAAGAAAGGTCATGATGGAGAGAAGAAGACTAAAAGAGAAAGGGATAGGAATAGATGATGATCTGACATGGAAGGAGAGAAAGATGAGATGGAATATAGAAGACATTGCAAGGCAGGAGAGAGGAAATGGCAAGAGAGTAAAGGTAGGATATGGAAAGATGCAAGTAGATGGAAAATGGTGGAAATGGGAAGAGGATGAAGAGATATTAAGAGATAACGAAGGAAATGTGTGGAAGGAAAAAGGGGAAAACTAAGAGAGGAGGAAGATGGAGGTAATATGGAAGAGGAAGATGAGAGGGACAAAGAAGGGGAAAAGGAGAATGAGGAAGAGAACTTAGGAGGAGGAGATGGAGAGGAGGATACCGAAAATGGAGAGAGAGAAAAAAGGAAAATCAGGAGGGAGGAGGAAATGTGGAAGGTGGCGTTCTGGAATGTGGCGGGCATAGCAAACAAGGATAAGGAATTCTGGGAAGCGATAAAAGAATGGGATATAGTGATAATGATGGAGACATGGTTAGATGAGAGGGGGTGGGAAAAGATGAAAGAAAAGATCCCAAGAGAATACAAATGGAGAGTACAGATAGCGACCAGGAGGAACAAGAAAGGAAGAGCGAGTGGGGGTATGCTGTTAGGAATACGGAAGAGAATAGAAGAGATAAAGGAAGAAAGAAAGCTGGAGGAAGATGAAGGTAAGATCGAATGTAAGATAAGGATAGGAGAAGAAATATGGAGAATAATAGGGCTTTATGTAAATAATGATATAGACAGGAAACTGGAAGGCCTGAAGGATAAGACGGAGGAGGGAGAAAAGGGAGTAAGGACTATAATAGGTGGGGATTTCAATGCGAGAACGGGGGAGGAAGGAGGTTGAGAAGAGGAGGACGAGGAAAGAGTGGAAGGTGGAGGGAGAAGATCAAAAGACAAGAAAATAAATGGGGACGGAAGAAAGCTATTGGAATTCATAGAGGAAAGAGGTTGGATGATACTAAATGGAGGCGTGAAAGGGGATGAGGAGGGTGAATTTACGTACACAGGAGGGAGAGGCGAGACAGTTATAGACTACGTGATAGGGGAGGAGGAGGTTAGAGAAAGGGTAGAAAGATTGGAGGTAGGAGAAAGAGTGGATTCAGATCATCACCCAGTAACAATATGGATGAGGGGTAAACTTGAGAAAGATCAGAGAAAAAGAGTAGAAGAAAGAGCTAGAAGAAGAGGAATATGGAGCGAAGGGGGAAGAACGCAATTTAAAGAGAGATTAGGAACGATAAAGGGAGAAGAAAGAGAAATACAAGAGGAGATAGAAGTAGGAAGCGCAAGGATAAGAAAAATAATAGAAGAGAACGAAAATGAGGGAGGGAGAAGGGATAAGAATGGAAGAGGATGGTGGGACGAAGAATGTAAGGAGAAGAAAAGAGAGGTGAGGAAGGAGCTGAGAAAATGGAGGAAAGGAAGAGGAGAAGTGGAAAGATACAGAGAGGAGAGAAAGGAGTACAGAGAAATGTGTAAAAGAAAGAAAAAAGAGGAGAAGGAAAGGATGATAAGAGAAATAGGGGAAGCGAAAACGGAAGGAAAGGTATGGGAATTGATAGGCAGAGTAAGAAAAAGAAGGAAGAGGATAAATGAAGAGATAAAGATGGAAGAATGGAAGGAGTACTTCATGGAACTAATGGGTGGGATGGAGAATAGGGTAGTGAAGGGAGAAGGGGGAGGGAACAGACAAAAAGAAGAGGAGATAGAGTTGGAGGAGGTAAGAAATGTAATAAAGAAGTTAAAAACAGGAAAGGCAATAGGAAATGACGGGATACCGAACGAGGCGTGGAAATTTGGAGGAGAAGAAATGGAGAAATGGATATGGGAAATCTGTAAAAAAGTTTGGAGAGGGGAAGGCTGGCCGGAACAATGGAAGGAAGGAGAAATAGTCCCAATAATTAAAAAAGGAGAAGGAAGAGGGGTGAAGGATTATAGAGGAATAACAATAATGTCATCAATGTACAAGATATACACAGCGATACTTGCAGAAAGGTTAAGGAAGGAGGTCGAGACAAAGAATTTGATTCCAGAGAATCAGGCAGGATTCAGAAAAGGGATGGGGACAATGGACCAGATATTCGCGCTGAATTATCTGGTAAATAGACAATTGGGTAAGGAGAAAGGAAAGATGACAGTATTTTTCATAGATTTGAAGGCGGCCTTCGACTCAGTGGATAAGGAAGTACTAATCAGGGCGATGACTGAGAGGGGAGTGAGGCAGGGTTTAATAGACAGGGTTAAAGAGGTACTGAGAGAAACAAAGAGTAGGGTAAGAATAGGAAGAGAGTGTGGAAGTGCATTCTGGATGGCGAAGGGTGTGAGACAAGGGTGCCCATTGAGCCCGATACTCTTCAACATATTGATCGCGGACTTAGAAGACTACATGAAGAAAGGAGGATGGGGAGGTGTAAAGCTGAAAGGGGGAAAAATTTACACATTAATGTATGCGGACGATATAGCACTGATGGCGGAAGAGGAACAGGACATGAGATCGATGATAAGCAGGCTAGAGGGATACCTGGACAAGAAGGGACTAATATTGAGCATAGAGAAATCAAAAATAATGAGATTCAGAAAGGGAGGAGGAAGGAAGAGGAAGTATGATTGGAGATGGAAAGGAAAGAAACTAGAAGAAGTTAAGGAATTTAAATATCTTGGATATACACTGAAGGAAAATGGGGGACAAGAGGCACATATCAGAGAAAGAAGAAGGAAGGCGGCGAGAGTAATGAGGGAAGTGTGGGGGATAGGGAAAAGAATGTGGAAAAAGGACTGGAGAAGAAGGATCTGGCTGTATGATACCCTGATATGGACAGTGATGGGATACGGGGCAGAAGTGTGGGGGTGGAAGGAAAGGGTGGAGGTGGAAAGTACACATGAAAGATATATCAGATGGATATTTGGGCTAAACTGGAGGACAC
>NW_020226769.1:0-1026 GCF_003070985.1 Temnothorax curvispinosus | reverse complement strand
CCTCCACGGCCGGCGAGACCGTGAGGACATCGTCGTCGTCGTCACAAATTTTGGCGCCCAACGTGGGGCCTCTCGCCCGAAAATTTAATACTAATTAACGAAAATCGGGAGAGAGAGCGTGCGCAAGTGAATTTGTTTTGTGCAATCATTATGTTTATGTGTTTCCTTATTTTCTGTGTGCTTATCTTATGTTAATTATATGTTCGATTGAATTTTCGAATTATTATTTCGTGGCCCTGGAATTTTGGTGCCATGAATGCGGTGTGTAGTGCCGAGTGAAGGCCGCTTCGCTCGACTTTGTTTTGGTTCGCGTGCGGCCGGTATTCGGGAACTTAAGTTTTTCAGTCGCATTCCTGCCTGTTTACGGTTTCGGGGGCTGTGTTGATTCGATTTCGGTTGAGTTCCGCGAAAGTAAATACCGTTCGATAGTATTGCGACTGGCATATCCCTTCGTCCGAATAATAAGCTTGGGAAATAAGAGCGTACGTGGTAATTCCGCGTATTGGGAAAAGGAGAGAGACCTTGCTTTTGTCTTCGGTTTCGCGTTCGGTGGGCGTCATAAGGGGCGACAAAGAGGACTCCTATGCGGGAGGACGACTTGCTTGAATCGCCTCTTCGGTGGATCAACCGCCTAACGAAAGAACAAGCGGTTCAACATTTAGAGGATCGGGGGTTGGACACGGCCGGAATTCTGCCAACCTTACGAGCGCGTTTAGCTAGATTTGAGGAAAGGTCGATTCGGGAAAAGATGAACGACCAACCGCCTCCACCCCCACCCCCGCCTGCCATCGAAAGACAGACCGCTAGTCCGCAGGGAACCCAGGGGGCGACCCCGAAGGACAAGGCGACGGGGAGGGAGGACCCTTTCGTGAGTCTGGGAGCGTACAATTTTCCGCCTGACCCCCACAAAACGTGGGGGGACACCTATCATCGGGCACCCCCGCCGCGAATAGAGTACCCGCCGCGCCACGATAGAGTGAATACGCGCGGATCCGCGGCCGAGGCTTATAATATAATGAGAAAGTG
>NW_020226768.1:0-3137 GCF_003070985.1 Temnothorax curvispinosus | reverse complement strand
GATAGAGTTCAACGGCTGCATAAGCCGGAGCGCAGTCATCCGTCAATTAATTATCGCTTACCAGAGCGTAAAGAGTTGTACTGGTATAAATGCCGAAATTAATTAAACGTAACTATTCATTAAGATGTTTTACGTTTTTCTTTATTCACTTGTTTGGATAATATACATATATATACATATATATCGCTGTTACGATATAGTATATATCATGTTTTACACCGTTAAATTTAAGTAGTGTCAAATTAGACTCAATTCAAGTCATTTTTAACCATTTCTATAGATCACCACTGTTCCTACTCAATATGTCGTTAATAATTTTGTTAGATTAACTAAAACATCAAAGGTTAGCTAAACCAGTGGAGTTAAAATAATACTATTTTGTGTCAAAATAATAAATTTTGACATATATGGTAGTTAAAAATAACAAAATATTATCTAATTCAAGGTATTGGTTTAAGTTTCATTCTTTAATATTTAACAATGTAGATTATAGAATTGTAAAGCGAAAATTTTGATTTATTACGCGAGTTGTACAGTAAAACAAAAAATCGCTTCCTTTTAGAAACAAAGAGTGTTAAAGCATCGGGCAGGCGCGCGCATTTACGTCGTGATGTATGTCGTCGTGAAGATTATTTCGACACGGCTGGCTCGTTCGAAAGATTGTGCAGTTAAGCCGCGGTGAGCGAAGTGCTCCAGTTTTAAAGGGTTAACCGCTGAGAGGTTACTCTCGAGGGTTGCTGCGCACGTTCGTATCTCGCGATTCTTCTCTGTCGCTCTGTGCAAGCCGCCGAAGGAAAATTCGAGTTTCGGTCGACTGACTTTCGATTCTCGCAGCCCGGATTCTCATAGACCGGCCGAGCGATCTTCTTAACCGTCGCTTAATAATGACCGCTTTCAAGAAACGGCGCTAAAACTCGTGCGTACATGCGTGCGCGCAGGCGACTAACAAGCTAGGTCGACCAAACACCTCGTGAAGATCGTACCTATACGTGCATGATGACGCGAACGATTTTCCATATAGTGCGCCACCCTTCCCGACTGCTGACGGATAAGTACCGTAAGATGGGATAAGATTGCACCAGCGGAGAATAATTTTACATTCCGCAAAAAGATTTTAAGACCGTTTAGTGCTTGAGAAAGTAAACCACGAGTTCCAGTTTCACGCAACACGAGTAACCAAGTAATTGATTTTTTTTCAGACGTGGATGATTATGAAACTTTTCTTTACTCTGGGTTAACATTCAAACTTTTTACCTTGAATGACAAAACGCGTTACGAACAAAACTGTACAGGGCTATCTTACTTTAATTAAGCTAATATCAGGCTGACAAGGCTAACATCATCAATTAATTTCTGTCCCGTTAACGTTTGAAAATTAATGTAATATGTACAAAAATCTTCACACTGTAAGTTTTCAATTTTAGCGTTTAAAAAAGTATCCCCTTCAAAACATGCAAACTTTAGCTACGCAGTTTACTAAATTTCAAGGTAAGAGTCCAGAGTAAACGAAACTGTTCGGCAAAGCGGAGGCGAGTTCGCCACGCGATTAGCCGGACGGGCGGGCGGGCTTTTAAACGCGGCTCAACCGCGACGGGTGCAACGCAATTACGCGCGTGGTGTAGCGAGGTTCACGAGCAGCCTGCAGTTTTCCTTCGCGCCTTCGCCCGGAGGTACGACGGTGACCGCGGAGGCAGAAGCGCAGAGCCCAGGCCGTAGTACGCCCGGAATAAAAATGTTTCCTGCCTGTCGGTGGGTAACGGAATTGAAAGACGATGGTGGCGATGCGACGTAGCGGGGAATCAAGCCGGAGAACCCCTCGCGGGCATCTCGTGCTCGGTTCATTTCACTTCCCAACGACGTAATTCCCCCGACGGAGAGCGGCGAAACGGCGCCGTTCCCGCGGCCGCGAGACGGCCCCGCAAAAGTAAAACGATCGCAGACGCGAAGCGCGCCCCCGCGAGAGATTTGACGTGTGATTTGATAATTGTTGGGCGAATAATGAACGCGAGGGCGGAACTCGACACGCGAATAGGACGGCTTTATCAGAAGTGGAATAAAACGAACGGTACCTTGGGAAATCCTAGAACCTCGTAATTTAACGCAGATATTATCTTTCGCACGCTAAATGTTTATTTATTTACGATACAGGGATTATCACGCGGCAATTGGCGTGAAATAATTCCTCAATATCGAAACTTGGACTCTCGTCGGAAATCCTATCGGTTTCAATCCGTCGGTGATGAATCTCCGTTTCGACGCATGAGTTTCATTTACGCGTGACTTGCGGGTTTGCATGTGTATTCGCGGCAGTGCACCTGTATACTGTATCGCGATACCTTATGGCGTATTTTTTTTTACTGTCGACGCAATAACACGAAGCTAAATCACTAATGCGGTTTGCTCTCTGTGCGGGATAATCTACTGAAAATCTATAAATATTTCCGTTTTACATTTTTAAGACCAGAGGGGGATCGCGCCGCGCGCCGCCTTTATTTCGCGATATGCCGTGTATTGCACGTAAGAGGCGAACTCGTACGTCTCGCGAGAATGATTGATGCGTACAAACCGCGTTAGGTTCATCCACGGAACAAATACGTTGCAATCTGTAAATGTTCGCAAACATCCGCTCGCAGAATCTCTAGGTTTTGTTTTCTCTATTACATGCACATGTTACACCGCTGAACCGTTGGAGAGTTCACGGCTGTAATTCTAACTGCATTTGATAACGAACGGAATATTATTCCTGGAATTTAGCGTATTAATCGAGACTACTATTAGGATTCCGTAAAACTCCCGAAGCATCTTAATTGTGTTTATCGGGAGCGCCACGGGGCGATTTACGCCTCGCTGCTCGCATATTCGCGTAAAATGAATTATATTCTATCGTATCATTCGATACATATCGTTTTATTTTGGTACCGTTATATTTGCATCCGAAAGTTATGCTTATCGTTTTTAAATTAATCGATTTATTAAAATAAACACTTGTTTTCCACGCCTATAACTCGAACATATATGTATATCGCAAGGTATATTAATCTATCTAAGCCAAATTATCAGAACACAAACAATTTTATATGGAATTAATTTGCTAATTATTTGCTATTTTTTGCTTTTAAAAGTAATTTCTTTGCTCC
>NW_020226767.1:0-2800 GCF_003070985.1 Temnothorax curvispinosus | reverse complement strand
AATATAATTAATGTTGAGAGGCATTTATATTGGTTGATATTTGCTAAATAACCCAAGTAGCAAAAAAATATTTTTCAACGTTTTTAAAAACATTTTTAGTAATAAAAAAAATATTTAAAAAACGTTTAAATTAATAAAACAGATCCTTTTTTTCTTATTAAAAAAGTATTTATTTTATTGATTTTTTCATTATTCACTGGCGATTTAAATTCTTATTTTTGCTGTATTTATTTTAACATTGTAAAAAAAACATTTTTTTAACATTAAAAAAATGTGTTTTTAATTATTTTAAAAAATTAAAGAATTTATTGCGAAAAATATTACCTCAGACGCTCTTCACGAAATGAGGGAGGTTCCAGGTTCAAGTCCTGGCTGAGGTAATATTTTTCGCAATAAATTTTTTACAGTTTTTAATAAATGTAAGTTTAATTGTCATTAGTTTATTTATTTATTTAAGGTTTTATCTAAAATTTTACATGATTCACACATTTTTATTTCTTATAAGCGAACTTCACCTTAAAGTGAGCGCAACAAAATGGGTCGCCTCCTGATTCAACCGCCAAAGCTGCCGCCATTATGCGCAATGCTTCACCTTGTTTTTTACACCATGGTACCATATATCCCGGCTCAAAAGAATCATCATAAAATCCACGAAGCCTTTATATTTTCAATTTTTGACGTTGGTAACATCTATTGCAATCATCTTGCACAGTGCTCGAGTGATGGCTTCGGCGGGATCAGAGTTTACTGGTCGAGAGTCTGGGTTGGTTGAATATAAACGACTACAGCGCATCCTTTTGCTCTTATAATTTAAATAAATATTTGAATGAGCTTTGTCGGTGTTTGACCTATCCTTTGTGCCTGCTGGTTCTCCATCATCGCTAATTCGGCTACAACGTTAATTTAGTTCAGTTAATATAGTTAATATAGTTCAATTTGGTAGATTTTAGTACGAACCACTCTGTATATTACAATATATCACCACAACACTTACTTATCCGAAATATTAAAAAACGAGCTGGCTTCTTCGACGACTTTATGTTTAATGTTATAATAATTCCACAGAGTCGTTGTGGAACCCTTATGCACCAGTTTTGCGTTGTAGTAATTGCATGTCGCTTCGACGTTATCAGCCGAAGTAACAAAATGTTGCCACACTTTACTTTTTTCCATAATATTGAGTAATATTCTATTAATCGTTTCTGAATCTGATTTATCGCAACACGCTATGTCATAATCGACAAAAACAGATAAAGAAACAACAGAAGAGAAAAACAAATATTGTTGCAACTTCAGAATACATTTTTTCGATATCTAATGAAAGTCCGAGTCTTCCGTCCGACAAAAAAATATTACTCGTAATATTGTAATTGTTTGAACATAAATATCTCGGAATCATAAATATCACGGAATTAACCTTCCGTGTGTAAATGCTTTTTTGCACTCTTGGAGTGTAAACATGGGTCCGTCACGTTTAATGCTATTTTTTCCTAGCTTAAAGTATTTTTAAACAGTACAAAATTACCTTTTTCAAGAAAGGTAAAAAAAGGCGCCAAGTACACGCAATGTATTTTGTAAATCCGAAAATTCAAAAACCTAAGTAGTATATTTCTTCTGAAGAAAATTACTATGTTACAAATTTGCGTTACCTAACTCAACCCAAGTAATATATATTTCTAAAAAATATGTGAAATCTTAAAATGGCAATATATATATATATATATATATACATATATATACATATATATACATATATATATATACAATATATATATTGCTTTGAAAAATAATTGTTGTGCACAACTACTTTTAAAAAATAAAACCCAAGTGGTATATATCGTTGTGTTCTCATTTAAGGGTCTTCCTATTCCAACCTAAGTAATAGTAGCTTTAATTTTTTTTAACAAAAAATTATAATATTACAAAAAATCATTTTAATCACAAAAAATTAAAGAGATAACAGTACAAAATAAAAATCTCTACTATTAAGGGGGAAAGTTTGTTTGTGCCATTGTTCAGGGTAATCTTGGAAACTATAGAACTAATAAAAATCTTTACAACAGAAAAAAAATACGCCAAGTACATAACAAATCAACGTATATATGTAGATTTTGGAAAAAAATGTCTAAAATTAACTTTGTTCATCAAAAATAGACGTGAGATCAATGCAATCTCTCTCTCTCTCTCTCTCTCTCTCTCTCTCGCACACCGTCGGTTCACCGCTCGCGGTGTTTAACTGGCGTGATGTGGGACGTCCTACCGGTGGGCTTAGCCCCGCGAGGGGCGGCCCAACTAACATCCCGTCGCGGTGCTCTTAAATATCTAGGCATAATTATAGATAAGCATTTAACTTTCGAGAAGCATGCATGGTACATGGCAAAAAAAGTAGGAAAAAAATAGGGTTTTTAGGACGAATAAGAAATGTAAGTGGTTATGTAAAAGTATTGATATATAAAACAATAATCGCACCGCATTACGAATATTGTAGTAGTATAATGTTAAATTTCAATCAGGGCTTGATGCAAATGTTACAAAAAACGCAAAATCGTGCAATGCGAATAATACTAAATGTGAATAGGTATACGGCGATTAAATCTATGTTAGAAGCTTTATGTTTTATGAGTGTAAAACAAAGAATGGAATATAATGTATTGTTACGCCCGTGCTGGACACTGAGTAGAGAAGTCGCGGAAAGCTGTGAAGCGCGCTCCTTGACAACGGGAGTTTGTTGATGGATTTATTGATTTTCTGTCTGGCGGATTTTTGGAATCCGCACGCGTTCTGTTTTACGAGCTTGGAA
>NW_020226766.1:0-8729 GCF_003070985.1 Temnothorax curvispinosus | reverse complement strand
CCAGATACATCCCGCGGATGTCGCGGATCTCGAAAGATCACACATTCACACATAAGAAGCATTTCGAGAAAGGCAATTCATGAGGGAATCTCGAAAGGAATAGCACGGCGTACCGGCGCACGCCAGCAGGCGATAATCAGTATTGGATATTTCGAGCAAGGAATATATATATCATTCGTAGCGTAATTATTGTATCGTTTAAAGCATTTAAGGGAAGGTATTCGTTTTGCAATAACGATCACGTAAGTAATACTTCGAGCACATTTCTAAAAAATCGCACAAGGAATCATGGCGGAAGACAGCGCGTCCTTGAACAAACGCAGAGCGACCATCAAGGGTCATTTAACTCGTATTTACAATTTTGTCTCGTCATTACCATTAGAGTTACCAGATGTTTCAGAATGTTCGGCGAGAGTTCCAAAGGTTCAGGAATTATGGAACGAATTCGATGCGGTGCAGAGCAAAATCAAGGATTGACGCGGGTGAGGCACAGTTACAGGAACGAAACACTTTTGAGACAGGTTATTATCGCACATTGGCCGAAATCGCAAAACGAACAAATCCCCAACAGGGCAGGTTAGTAATGGGAAATCAACGACAACCAGGAGCAATCAGAATGGAAGGTATGTCACATCAGGAAAAGGTTAAGTTACCGACGCTTGATTTGCCAAAATTCGACGGTACGTATTCGCAATGGTTATTATTTCGGGATACATTTTATGCTTTAATTGAGAGTAACGCGGATTTGGAGAACATACAGAAGTTTTATTATCTAAAGTCATGCTTATTGGGAAACGCCGCTCAATTATTGCAATCATTAGAGATGTCGGCTCTGATAATTATCTAATCGCGTGGGATTTATTGAAGTCGCGTTTCGAGAACAAACGATTATTGATACACTATCACATTCAAGGTTTATTCGTAATGAGTTCTTTGAACGGAATCAGCCACGCTATTGAGAAAATTGATAGACAATACGCTGAAACATCTCAGGGCATTAAAGACGCTAGGTGAGCCGGTAGACAACTGGGATAGCATCGTCATTCACATGATCGCATCTCGACTAGACAATGCCACTCGACGAAAATGGGAATCGAGCTTACAAGACAATAACGTTCCGAAGGAGCTCATTCAATTCTTACCCACACAGCACCGAAATATTTCAGAAAGCTTTCAAAAAACTGTCAATGAAATATGACACCTTTTAAAAAAGCATTTTAGACATGTTTCAGATATGTTTCAGAAAGCTAAAATGTCTGCCAAGCTGAGATTTCAGAAATGTTTCTGAAATCTCAGAAATATTTCTGAAATAATTTTGAAATGCTTTAGAAATATTTCTGAAATGCTTAAGAAATATCTCTGAAATGCTTAAGAAATACCTCTGAAATGCCTAATAAATATCTCTGAAATGCTTCAGAAATATCTTTGAAATGCTTCGAAAATATCTCTGAAATATTTCAGATACTTTTTCTCATATCAAATTG
This sequence comes from Temnothorax curvispinosus, assembly GCF_003070985.1. Lineage (NCBI taxonomy): Eukaryota > Metazoa > Arthropoda > Insecta > Hymenoptera > Formicidae > Temnothorax > Temnothorax curvispinosus. The sequence continues at coordinate 7,245 of NW_020226766.1, read as the reverse complement.
TTTCGGATCACCCTGTATAGGATAATCCGGAACAATTTCCTGTCCTTCGTAAAACATATTCTTGATCATAGTCATGATTTTGCTTCGCCGAAGGCCTGCTTATATTAGATCTCAACTGAAATTTACTAGCGAGTTAGTCTTACTATTATGCGCTGCCTAGCGGCGTCGTTGCATATTTCTCTGAAATGTTTCGTAATATTTCAGTAAAAAGGGTCATAAATGATTTCGATGAAACGTTTCAGAAATACTTCTGAATAATTAGCAAAAGAATTATGTTCGGCCCACCTATGTTCGTAGAGATGTAAAGATTGCAATGCTACGTATATTGGGCAGACAAAAAGACATTTGTGCACACGTCTCAAAGAACACCAGAACGATATCAGAAAACCAGTGAGCAAGCATTCTGTAGTGAGTGAGCATCGAACATCCTATGGGCATGATTTTGATTGGGGGAAGCCAGAAATAATACACAAGAATAAGAGACAGATTAAAAAGAGGGAATTAGCGGAGATATTTTTTATTAAAAAATTTGATGACACCATTAATTTACAAAAGGACACGGAGAATCTTAACGCTCTCTACGAACATAATATAAAAGAAACGTAATTCTATCTCCTTCTTCTCTGTTTCTCTCTCCACGCTCTGGCTTTTAATATTGACATCATTAGTTTGTTTATTACTTGACTGTTCCTCGTCAGTTACAATGTTACTACCGCACGGCTCTTACATGCCCTTCGACATAAATGAATAACGAAAATGCCGTTTAAATTATATTTTATTTCTGTAAATTTAACGCACAAATATGTAAGTTTTGATTTATATAATTATTTTTGGACTTATACTTATATTGTTGCGTGCCACAATTTTTGATGTTTAGTTTTTAGATTCGGCGTAGTTTGGACATTATGTCTGACTAATAATTAATATTTGTGAGTTTTTATACGCTTGAAAAGGACCGAAATCTGCGTTCGAAACGTAGCGTTTTGTGAACAATAAAATTTGCTAGTTGGGTCGAACATAATTCTTTTGCTAATTGTTAATTATTTACTGGCGATTCAAGTTTTTACTTCTCCGTTTTTACTTCTGAATAATTTCAATGTTACATTTTAATATTATTTTCCAAGTTATCTTTCGGAAAACATTCAATGATACGTATTTTAGACATTACGTACGAAATATTTCTCTGAAATGTTTCGTAATATTTCAGAAATATTTCAGTGAAAAGGGTTATAAATAATTTCGATGAAACGTTTCAGAAATACTTCTGAATAATTTTAATGTTACGTTTCAATATTATTGTCCGAGTTATCTTTCGGAAAGCTTTCAATGATATGTATTTTAGACATTACGTACGAAATATTTTTCTAAAATGTTTCGTATAATATTTCAGAAATATTTCAGTGAAAAGGATCATAAATGATTTCGATGAAACGTTTCAGAAATACTTCTGAATGATTTTAATGTTAAATTTTAATATTAATTGCCAAGTTATCTTTTGGAAAGCTTTCAGTGATATATTATTTTCATAAAACGTTTCAGAAATATTTCTGAATGATTTCAATTATACATTTCAATATTAATTTCCAAGTTATCTTTCGGAAAGCTTTCTGAAACAAGTTTTGCTGTGTGGGTATCTAGGCAGTGCGCAATCTTGAAAACGTTGCAATCCGAAAAGGCAGGTCCCAAACCTCTAACATCAGGCATCCCGAATAAAAGAAGCGATAGCATAGCGTCGCATGTTAGTCAGAGCGATTCAAGGAGTTGCATTATTTGTCAGGGTCAACACGCGCTTACCCTTGTAAAAATTACCGTTAGAAACGGATAGAACGTGCATTCTATCCGTTTCTGACTGCTTTACTATGCGTTTCTTTCCCTGCAATTACGGATAGAAACAAATGAAAAGTGTTGCAGATTCTATAAGACTGTGTACGCAAAGACGGTGGAGAAAGGCTAACTGCATCTAACTGATTCCTAACGGAACGGAACTTATCCAAATCTATGCGCAAACGTAATTACGAATCCTATCCGTTTCTATACGCAACCAGTTTTGAATGTCTATCCGCATCTGATTGCGGAACCTGACAGAATATCTATCTGCATTTATACGGAACGGAACTTATCCGAATCTATACGCAAACGTAATTACGAATACTATCCGTTTCTATACGCAACCAGTTTTGAATGTCTACCCGCATCTGATTGCAAAACCAGGTAGGATATCTATCTGCATTTGCATGCAATTATAATTTGCCCGCTCTATCCGTTTCTAACTGCAAATGCATTTTATTCATTTCTTATTACTGCAAATACATGTACATTGTGGGAGGTTTGTTATCAGGTAGAGTTATCAGGTAGATTCTACCTTTAAACGCCAGGAGAAGGGATTCCTCCAGTTACGACACTGTAATTTTTCTGGTTGTCGCCTGACAGAATGCCTGCTTATATATTATAGCTGGTTGTATTTTAAATGTGAGAAACGCTTTCCATCATGCGCCGCCTAGCGGCGTCGTCGCGAATCGTCGTCCACTTGCATCTGTACGCAATGTCGACCTATAGGAATTTGTTTGTAACTACGGATACGAATCCTGTATGTTTCTATCTGCAGTCTGTACGCATCAGATGCTGACGGTATCTATCCGTAATTACGGATACCGCATCTATCTGCATCTATACGCAATGTCGACCTATAGGAATTTGTCTGCAACTACGGATACGAGTCCTGTATGTTTCTGTCCGCATTCTGTACGTTTCTGTCCGCATTCTGTACGCATCAGATGCTGACGGTATCTATCCGTAATTACGGATACCGCATCCATCTGCATCTGTACGCAATGTCGACCTATAGGAATTTGTCTGCAACTACGGATACGAATCCTGTATGTTTCTGTCCGCATTCTGTACGCATCAGATGCTGACTGTATCTATCCGTAATTGCGGATACCGCATCCATCTGCATCTGTACGCAATGTCGACCTACAGGAATTTATCTGCAACTATATACGAATACGATTCCTGCCTGTTTCAGATAAGAGTTTTAAAGTCGTCCAAATAAGGTCTTTTTGTAATATAACTATTTTTACTTCTTAATATTGTATAATAAAGTAATAATAAAATAAAAACCACAAAATTAACTACAATATGTTATTTGTTTCGCAACTTTATGATTGAAGTGGCGAATTTATGGTATAAGTGGATGTAGTTGCGTGATTATAGTTTTATGATAACTATTTATTCATACAGTGTTATAGCTATAAAGAAGATTATCATTACAAGATTTTTGAACACTTTAAAAATGTACCTGTTATAGACAAGTACAGTTAATAAGGAACCCAGGTAGCAAGCACTCGTCATTTTGACGTCAATATTTGGTCATAATTGGTCAGTAACGTCATTCGTCGATTAAGTGACGTATATTTAACGTCATGTTTTAATACGTCAAAAAGACTTTGTAAAATGACATTATATAGACGTTTAATTGACTACCCAGGTAGCAGACAGTCGTCATAATGACGTGATTCTTACGTCATTTTATGACGCATGTTACGTCATTTATTCCTAAAGTTTGACGTAAAAATGACATATTTTTCACAGTATTTTTCACAGTTGCGTGTGTAATTATAGTTTTATGACAACTATTTCATGCAGTGTTATAACTATTAAGAAGATATCATTACAAGATTTTTGACCACTTTAAAGATGTACCTGTTATAGACAAGTATAGTTAATAAGGAAGCATCAGGGTGAGAAGATCGTCACTGTCCACTGGATCATCGAAGTCAAGCGACTCGGACGCGGTACTGTACTAGGATGGGTGACCGCCTTGAGAGCGGCTATACGCACATGGTCACACATGGCATGTAACGAAACAGTTAAAAAGCTTTTTTTTTCTTAGATAAAGAAAAAAAACATTTTTTTATAAACGTTTATCAAGTAGACATTTTAAAATTTTAATTTCATAAAAAACATTTCTAGAAACCGGTATGTCGTACATTGAACCTATTTTTGCCGTCAATAAAACGTCAGAAAATGACGTCGTTGGGATGTGACTTAGGACCGTGAAAAATACGTCATTTTTACGTTAAACTTTAGGAATAAATGACGTAACATACGTCATAAAATGACGTAAGAATCACGTCATTATGACGACTGTCTGCTACCTGGGAACCATCAGGGTGAGAAGATCAACCTAAAATAGCTAGTTTTTTACTCACCTTTTTCTAGCAAACTTTTAAATTGAGTTACGGAATACACTAAACTTAAGTGCAACACAATAAGATATCGTTTATTTTCTATTACCAAAGACTAATATGTATTCGATTGCGAGAGCCCAAACTGGGCCAAACTGATTGTACCCTAGTTCATAAGAATTTTCTTGTTTATTGGAAATATATGTAATCCCGACAGCTTATATGGTGTGCAATAAACAGATAAAATAAAAAAAAAAAAGAATGAGAAAATCGTCACTGTCCACTGGATCATCGAAGTCAAGCGACTTGGGCGCGGTACTGTACTAGGATAGGTGACCGCCTTGAGAGCGGCTATACGCACATGGCATGTAACAAAACAGTTAAAAAAAGTTTTTTTTTCTTACATAAAGAAAAAGAACATTTTTTTATAAACGTTTATCAAGTAGACATTTTAAAATTTTAATTTCATAAAAAAACATTTCTAGAAACCGGTATGTTGTACAATGGACCTATTTTTGCCGTCAATAAGACGTCAGAAAATGACGTCAAAATAACGTATCCGCGATGACGTCAATTGTCTGTGACATTAAACCGTCATTTTAACGTCATTATGCCGCCAGTTAGTGACGTCAGGAATGGTCAGTAAAGGACCAAAATTTGACAGGTCAAAATGACTTGTGTTTGCTACCTGGGACCGCAATCAGCTGCTCCGTCCATAAAGTATGTTTACTCAAAAAATAACAAGCTTTTCCACTAATCTCCAATATAGCATTAATTAAATTTGTGTAAGTACGACGTGTGTGTAAAAACAGGCCTCTCAACCTCTTGGATTGTACAGTGTTGTCACATTTAGCTACGTAGCTTATTAATATCCCAGTAAGCAAGAAACATTAAATTAACGTTTAAAAATATTGACTTTATGTGTATTTTTTAAACGTTTTTTAATAATATTATACACATATTTGAAAAATATTATTTCGTAATATGATTTTTCTGAATGTTGTTAAAATATTTTAAAAACGTTACAGAAAATATTTTCCAAATGTTACTCTGACATTTATTTGAGATTAATGCAACAGTTCAAAATTCCTTGTAATTTGGACTTGGAAATAACGTTGGTAGTATATTAATTTTCTGTTGTTAGAATGTTATTGTTTTATATTGTGCGCAACGCTCATCGCGACAGCCATGATGCGTACATTTACGTACGATGCGTGAGTGCGATATACACGCGTGTGGATCGAGCAGTGCGGAGTGCTCTTTATTTACAGTATATTTATATATAAGTAACTATTATATTCTAAAAGTTGTATATTAATAATAAGAACTCAATTAACCATACGTGAATAGTAGCTGATATAATGATCTATAAAATAACCTATAATTTAGGTTAACTACAAATAACGGGTATCGGTAGAAGCTATATAGTGGAATTATTTGCTATTTTCTTGCAATTTACTGATTATTTTCAGCTGTTTGAGCGCGTCGAGATCATGAGCAGACGCACGCTTGTTGCGACAGCCAATCGGAAGCATGCAGTAATAGTTCTGGAGACTGTAGTCGCATTATCTTACATACGTATGATGCGTGAGTGTGTCATATATACGTATGTTTGTGCTTGTGCTGTCGAGCGCTTTTAATTGTATATAATATTTTTATATGGGTAAGTATTATTATATTCTAAAACTTGCATATTAATGATAAGAACTCAATTATATATCTATATGTGCTGTAAATAGGTAGCTAGTGATTTAAGATCTATTTTTCGACCTATATAAGAGAGAGATTTGCAGAAGAAAAGAAATATACCAAGTATTAAGAATCGAACATATTCTGATGTCTCGGACCGCGAGGCTGAGCAATATTCTAAGAAAAGTATTGTACAAGATACAAAGATTGGACAATCTCCCCTTATCTTTCATTGACAATTTTCTGACTTTTGAAGATATGCTAAAAACTGATCAAGAAGCTTTCATGCAAGTTGTAAGTAAAGCTGCTTATCACAATTATAATTAATTCTATACACATTTACAAATAACATTTCCGGTTAGTAGTTACATAATCGTAGTAGATATAAATTTACACAATAAAATCAGACTTTGAAAATTTAAGAATTAAAAAAGGAAAGACTGTAAGAGATATCTCCTCTCCCTCCCTCTCTCTCTCTTCCTCTTTCTCCCTTTCTCTCCAAGAGTAGTAAATATAATATTTGCAATTTAGAGTCGACAAAGAGATCACCAGTACTTGTAATTTTTACCGATTTTTTGGTATTATTTTCAATGTAGTGCCTATAGCAAAGATAGTAATTGCGCATTATCTGATATCTACTATGTTTTAAAAGTTATTTTGATTGTGGCGTAACATATGCATATATTTTTTGTTTATGACAATTTATTAGATGAAAAAATAGATGAAAAACTCTAAAAGTGTCAGTAACATACAGACAAAATCATCCAAACGTCATATCAAATAAGTACTAACGCATTCACACTATATTGTTCAAGTATTTTATGCATATAGATCTTCTATATATAAATGTGTATTGCTTTGTTTTACCATATTTAGCAGAAAGCTTAAGTATTTATATATAAAAATCTTTTTGCAAACTTTTCATATATTTTTAAGCTTTTAAATTTAATGGAAATGGTACAGTAATATTTTTTTACAATTTTCTTTAACGGAGCAAACATACTGCCCACACAGCACCGAAATATTTCAGAAAGCTTTCAAAAAACTGTCAATGAAATATGAAACCTTTCAAAAAAACATTTTAGACATGTTTCAGAAAGCTAAAATGTCCGCCAAGCTGAGATTTCAGAAATGTTTCTGAAATCTTAGAAATATTTCTGAAATAATTTTGAAATGCTTCAGAAATATTTCTGAAATTCTTAAGAAATATCTCTGAAATGCTTAAGAAATACCTCTAAAATGCCTAAGAAATATCTCTGAAATGCTTCGAAAATATCTCTGAAATATTTCAGATACTTTTTCTCATATCAAATTGTTTCGGATCACCCTGTATAGGGTCATCCGGAACAATTTCCTGTCCTTCGTAAAA
>NW_020226765.1:0-1221 GCF_003070985.1 Temnothorax curvispinosus | reverse complement strand
GCCGCAGAGAACGGAATATTCGGTATCCATTTGCGTCACGCGTTAGTTGTCCGCGGGGCGGGGAGGGGGGGATATATCGGGCCCCTTGGCGTTTGTTTATGCCGCGCACGGCGCGCGGTGTTTACGCAAGGTCGCCGCGCCATCATTCGTACGGCGACATCCGGACGAGCGGGTAACGGGGCGCGCGGAGCGGAGCGGAGCGCACCGCGTGTTTCGCATCACCCCTCGAAATGCGACCGCAACAAGTACGAAATATCCAGGGGCACGTATCGTGGAACTTTTCGGAATGGATTCCGATCGGAATTGTTTAGTTACTTCCTATAGATTTCTGTTGTGTTCTGTAGGGAATAATTTCTGATCGGAATCCATTTCAAAAAGTTTTATAATACGTGACCCCGGACGGGGGCATTATTCTCTACGAACAATTACGTAATTAGCAGCAGCACGCGCGAGTAATCAACTGTCGCTATTCATAAATCGTAAGCGTCGTATTAAGGCGCCATGTATTTTTCAAAATAGACGTATTGATAACACTGAAATGATGACACTGAAATATATACAGGACAAGTTTTTAAATTCATCGATCGAGCAATCGCATTATGCGCAAAGGCAACTTTGCTCTGTAAAAGCTGCATCTGCGCATATATCAATCGATGAATTTAAAAACTCGTCCTGTATATATTTCAGTGTCATCATTTCAGTGTTATCAATACGTCTATTTTGAAAAATACATGGCGCCTTAATACGACGCTTACGATTTATGAATCGCGACAGTTGATTATTCGCGCGTGCTGCTGCTAATTACGTAATTGTTCGTAGAGAATGCCCACGTATTATAAAACTTTTCGAAATGGATTCCGATCGGAAATTATTCCCTACACAGAACACAACAGAAATCTACAGGAAGTAACTAAACAATTCCGATCGGAATCCATTCCAAAAAGTTCCACGATACGTGCCCCTGGATATCTCGTACTTGTTGCGGTCGCATTTCGAGGGGTGATGCGAAACACGCGGTGCGCTCCGCTCCGCTCCGCGCGCCCCGTTACCCGCTCGTCCGGATGTCGCCGTACGAATGATGGCGCGGCGACCTTGCGTAAACACCGCGCGCCGTGCGCGGCATAAACAAACGCCAAGGGGCCCGATATATCCCCCCCTCCCCGCCCCGCGGACAACTAACGCGTGACGCAAATGGATACCGAATATTCCGTTCTCTGCGGC
>NW_020226764.1:0-3274 GCF_003070985.1 Temnothorax curvispinosus | reverse complement strand
GTCTCTTGATACCGTTTTTATACCACTGTTCGTCAAATTTTAAATACGAGAAACGAATCCTATCAAATGCCATTTATTGGCTAATCCAAATTTAAAGTTTATATATGATTATATATAATCATACATGGATAAATGCTTTTTATATATAATTTATATATAAATTACATGAACTCATATATAATCATGTCAAATTGTATATGAAACATTTATATGTATATATTTAAATATATTTTAATCAATTGTATAATTATATATAATCATATACATATAATCATTATATATACTTCCATATGAATCTTATATGTATCCATACATGAGCATGTGCATATATGATTTATTGTTCATATCTAGTTATATTTGGAATTGTGCGCCCATATATAATGATATATGTATGATTAGTTTATTGCCTTTCCCCGTAGGGTTTACAAGGCGTTTTTGTGAGAAACGTACCCAAACCTCTTACAACACATCCCCGTATTACCTGGCCATTTGCGACATCACAATCATTATTTTTCCTCTCCCTCCCCGTACCCCTCTTTGCCCCTCTTCCTCTTCCTCTGCTTCTTCCGCGTTGTGTTCTTCTGCCTTCCTCCCTCCTGTCACGGCTCCTCCCTACTTGGCCCATTCTCTTTTCCTCTTATCCTCCTTTTCCTCGTCAGAGCTCATGAGGAGCTTCTCCTCCATCCCTCTGGCGATCTCATCCTCCTCGGATCTTCCTGCGCTCCTGAAATCTTCCCTCCTCCTTTCTAGTCTTCTTTTTTTCTCTTTTCTCTCCCTATCTCTCCTCTCCACCATTTTGTCCTCATCCATCTTCACTCCTATACTGTTCCCTGCTCTCCTCTTTGCCTCCAGCACCCGCCATTTCTTCTCCTCATCCCCCAGATTTACTAATATCGTCAACCAGACCCCTCTCTGGCCAATCACTCTCACCTCTCTTATTTCCACCTTTACCTTCAAACCTTCTGTAAATAGCTCCTTTACTTTCTCCCAATTTGATTCCTTCTCTTCCCATTTCTCCTTCTCGATCCTTATTATCACATTTTTTTCTCATTTTTTCATCGTTCCTTCCTTTTTTCCCTGCCCACCATTTCTTCTTTCTTGCCCTCTCCTCACTATCATCCTTCTTCCTTTTACCTCCGCTTTGCTCCATTCTTTCCACCTTTCTTTTCAGTCTCTTCAGCTCCTCCTCCAGCTTCTATCCTCTATCTTCTCATCCTTCCTTTTCCTTACCATCCTCTTTCACCTTCCTCAGCATCTTTTTTACTTTTTCTTCCACAATCTCTTCCACCGCTTCTATTATTTTTTTCCCCTTGCACTCCATCCTGGATTATCTGTAACATGTACTTTATATTATTCTCCTCTCCTTTTCTCTACTTTTTTCCCTCCCCCTCTCTCTCCCGCCTCCCCCTTCTTCCTTTTACTCTTCCCCTACTCCTTCTTATTTCTCAAACTCCCTTTTTCCTTCCATTCTTTCCCCCTCCATTTCCATCGTCTATTCCTTACTTCCCTCCCCCTTCCTCATCTAGCACCCACCCTACCGCTTCCTGCCAACTTCCACTTCCTAATTTCCATCTTCTACATTCTTCCCATACATGCTCCCACGTTTCCTCCCTATATTTCACACATCCTACATTTCTTCTTCTCTTCCCTTTCCCAGTATTTGCTCTCTCTCATCTCATTCCCTAATCTAAACCTCGCCACCCTTCTCCACCTACTCTCTCTCCAACCTTTCTTCAGATATCCCGGAATGCCCTCTCCTTTTATTACCTTGTACCATTTATTCCGATTCCTCGATATTCTCCCATCTCTCTTTCCTTTGCTTCTCCTTATCTCCTCCAATTAGCTTTCGATACCATTCTTCTCCACCCTCTCTCAGCCTTTCCAGTTCTTTCAGCTCCACTCTCTTGTCTTCAAAGAAACTTCCTCTCTCCCGCTCTCAGCTTGATCTTTTTCTCCCTTCCTTCTCCCTTTTTTTCAATTTTTCCCAACATAGCCTCGCCAGCTCACTTCGTTTTTCCTCCCTCTAACTTTTTCTCGAATCTCCATGCCCTCATCCCATATATAATGATATATGGGCTCATATATAATTTTATATGAAGCACCAAATTTCATATGTAATCACATATAATCATATATATTTATATATAATTATAAATAATTTTTTTTCCCGGGTAGCGCAATCATATTACGACCTACGTAAAATAATTACTGTAAAAAGTGTTAAAAGTTTAATAGTTATTTCATGATATAAGTGTAGAGAGATAGTAAATAATGGAATATATACAGCAAAATACAAGTGCATAGCTCTTGTATTCTTTGTTCAGCTTGATATATTGTATATCCTACCTATATTGTTTAGGATATATGACATTTTTAGCGTGCGGGATTTATGCCATAGTACAAACACTCTGTAAAAATCGAAATCTCCTATGTGTTCTTTTTCCTTCTTTTTTTGGATCATATAGCAATAATCTTTAATGCATCTATTGTTTGTCTATTTTCTTTTTACTTTTCAGTTTTATAATTTGTTTATCATTCTTACACCTTAAGGGGATCCTAAAGCCGTCTGTAATACCGGTTTTTTTCTTAACGCATATCTTTTTATTGGCTTTATGAATTTAAAAATTCTTCTCCAAAGTTAAAGTACGCATCAAAATCTAGGTCATGGTGGTCGAATTTATATCGAAAACGAAAAAAAATTAATATTTTTTGTTATACGTGACGACAATATTTGCTTTGTACAAAAATTTCACAATAAATATCCACAAAATTAGACCGGCATGACCTAGGGACAACATGTAAGAACAATATCGTGCAATTGGAACTAAGAATAAAAGCCTACAAAAAAGATTAATTGTAATGAATGCAATATAACCTATAACCATCCCAGCAAACGAAAAAAGATTGAAAAGAATTAAAACGGGATTGCCAGAAATTCAATTAAGGACTTTCTGAATTCCATTCTGTCCAAAAGGGATGGAAATAGTTTCAATATCATGGAATTCCTTATTTTGGAAAGAATTTGTCTTTTTTGAATCCCATCCAATTCTGACACAAAAATATTATACCATTGAATGCCAAGTTAGGGATTGGAAAGTTTCGTGATGAATTCCATTGAATACCATTGATTCCGTTAACGAAATGAATATCATTGAATGCCAAACTAGGAATTAAAAATTTCCGTATTGAATTCCATTAAATTCCGTCCATTCTGACAATAAAATGAATACTATTGAATGCCAGGATAGGGATTGAAAAGTGTCCGTGTTGAACT
>NW_020226763.1:0-2655 GCF_003070985.1 Temnothorax curvispinosus | reverse complement strand
ACGCGCCTAGCACTGTACCTTCGAGGTAGTGTGGAAAACTGCATTATCTCTGAAACGTATGAAAGTTGAAACATTGTAAGCCGCAGGACAAGAAAACGATTGATCGTACGAAAAAAACTTATGCAACGTTCTTTGTAGAGAGTTTTATAAGCTACAAATTTTGTGATAACTATTTTTGCCTTAGGACTAATGAATAAAGAGATATTCACGAAAAACTGTTTTTTTTTTTACCTTTGACTCTCTGTAAAATTTTTAGCAGGGGTCACATCGATAGGGACTTTTCACATATTGTTTATAACGACGAAATAAAGGTCTATGCAAAAATTCAGCTAGGTGCGAATTTTTCCGCAGATAAATCCTAATTTTCTTGAGCTATGAATGCTGCGTTTAGATATATCACACGTTAGCACTTTCAAAGTCTAATCGAAAAATTGTACTAACAAGGGAATTTTGGAAAATAATCATATAAATATAATCTAATAGATTAAACTAAATTGCCATTTACAATCCGCGCTGGATCTTGGTAGCCTGATTATTATACATATATTTTTTGTGTATTAAGCGGGGAGCACACACTTCTGCATAACGCATAATGCGTAAGGGTAAGAAAATTTATTGGTCCATACGGTCCATACACATGTGCATAAGAAAATAGACCAATCAATTTTCTTATGCTTACGCATTATGCGTTATGCAGAAGTGTGTGCTCCCCGCTTTACACATATCTTTAAGATCGGATAATTCATAAGGCGGATCGTAAATGACAATTTAGTAATCTATTTGATTGCATATCATAACGGTCGTATAATTCTCGTATTATTGATAATGTAAAAGGTTGTAGATAAAAAGTCAAAAAGTTGCAGAGTCAACTTTTATGCCATATCTATGCAATTAAAAAAATAAGATGTGACGTTAGCGCTCGCCTAACATGAGAGCAATGGAAAGTTAAATTATTATAGAAAGATATTTAATATTCTGAGGAAGAGGCAAATTACTCGACTTATACTACGTTACGCGTTACTTCTGTAGTAACTTACGATAATTCCTTCGCGTAAACGTGATTTTCCTTCGCGTAAACGGGATTTTGTAGTAATTTACGATAATTTACTCCGCGTAAACGAGTGATATATCGTAAGTTACTACAGAAGTAACGCTTGCGTAAACGTATAGTATTAAGTACTTTGCTACTTAAAAATGATTTTTTAAAATTGATAGGTTATTATTCCTGGAGGAATACCACCCGCGGATCCTGGTTTATGCAAGCATTGTGTATGGAATTACGCGATAACGGCACTAATTATGATTTACTGACTCTGCTGACATTTGTATGCCAACGCGTTGCCCTGGATTATGAGTCAAATACACCTGACAACATGGCCATGCACCAGCAGAAGCAAATCCCATGCATTACTACTATGCTGACGCGTTTGGTAAAATTTACGTCTCCAAGGAATGGAGTTATATAGCCTGTAGAATAAAGGAAATTATTACATCGCATTTATGTACCTATTTACGATATACAGGCCATATCGTTGAGTAAGGCTGCAAATGGTGCAAGTATCAATTTTATTCATGCGCCATATACTACGTTTACGCGAGCGTTACTTCTGTAGTAACTTATGATAATTCACCCGCTTACGCGGAATAAATTATCGTAAGTTACTACAAAATCCCGTTTACGCGAAGGAATTATCGTAAGTTACTACAGAAGTAACGCTCGCGTAAACGTAGTAATAGTTTGCTAGTATGATTGCCGCGTATTACATGCTAGATTTAGCATTTTATATCTATATTTAATTTTTAAAATAATTTTATATACTGTTCGTATCCAAGTGGAAGTATTTCATCTAAACTAACTATAACAGTATGAAATAATTCTTGTTTTTTTTAGGCAGATTTTTATACAGGTATTTTTATTTCTTTTGCTCACATTATTGTTCCTCCCATCTCTACCAGAAAAACAGATCATTAAACTGCTAGAGAATCCTTTCTTTTCACATTTTTCAATTTTCACTCATACCTCTCTACGTGACAAAAAAATCCTGTGTTGTGATAGCATTTCAATCTTTTGTTTTTTACATTTAGCATAATAACGATAAGCATCAAAGTATAAAATATCTGAACAAATTTATTTGAAGAAAACTTCAGAAGCAACTACCGTGCTTAATACTACGTTTACGCGAACGTTACTTTTGTAGTAACTTACGATAATTCCTTCGCGTAAACGGGATTTTGTAGTAACTTGATAATTTACTCCGCGTAAACGAGTGATATATCGTAAGTTACTACAGAAGTAACGCTCGCGTAAACGTAGTATTAAGACATTCGTGTTTCATACGATTAAGATATATAATAAGTACAAATAAAAGAGTTATCGACTGCAAAATATACGTTATATACGTTATATACAATATTCTTAATCATATTTCGTCAATAATTCGTATAAATATAAGATATATACATTATACATATATAAAAAAGATTAGCTATTTCGTATGTCTATTACAGTAGCATTGATGTTACACAGTACCTACGTTTACGCGAGCGTTACTTCTGTAGTAACTTACGGTAATTCCTTCGCGTAAACGGGATTTTCCTTCGCGTAAACAGGATTTTGTAGTAACTTACGATAATTTACTCCGCGTAAACGAGTGA
>NW_020226762.1:0-1746 GCF_003070985.1 Temnothorax curvispinosus | reverse complement strand
ACGTTTCAGCGCTTGCTCGACACCGTGTTAGGCCCCGAGTTGGAGCCATACGTGTTCGTCTACCTGGATGACATCGTCATCATCAGCGAGACATTCGAGGAACACCTGAGGATCATGCGCGAAGTATTCCGCCGGCTCCGCGAGGCCAGCCTGCGGATCAACCCCGAAAAGTGCCGGTTTTGCGTCAACCGAATTAAATATCTCGGCCACATCATCGACCGCGACGGTATTCGGACCGACCCTGAAAAGGTCAGCGCCGTCGCGAACTGGCCCGCCCCGCAGAATGTTCGTCAAGTCCGGCAGTTTCTGGGGATCGCGTCCTGGTACCGCCGGTTCGTCAAGGACTTCGCAACCCTCGCCGCGCCACTCACCGCGTTGACCCGTAAACAGGCGCGGTGGACCTGGGGGGAAACCGAACGGGCCGCGTTTGAGACGCTGAAAAGGGTCCTGACGACCGCTCCGGTGCTCGCTTGCCCCGACTTCACGCGCCAATTTTACCTGCAGACCGACGCCAGCACCACCGGCCTCGGGGCCGTGCTGACGCAGTATTTTTCCGAGGGAGAGCGCGTGATCGCGTACGCCAGCCGCACCCTGAATAACGCCGAGCGAAATTACAGCGCCACCGAATTAGAATGTCTCGCGGTGATCTGGGGCATCAGGAGAATGCGCGGGTACCTCGAAGGATACCGGTTCACGGTGATCACGGATCACCAATCCTTAAAATGGCTGCAAAAAATCGAGTCAACGTCCGGCCGACTGGGGAGGTGGGCGTTTGAATTACAACAGTTCGACTTCGACGTCAAGTACCGTAAAGGGACCCTCAACAAGGTGGCCGACGCACTGTCAAGGCAACCCGAAAGCCTCAGCATCGCCGCACCGAAATGCCCGTGGTACACGCGTATGTGGCACGCGACCGAAGCCACGCCGCACGAAGTACCCGACTTCCGAATCGATCACGGACGGCTGTGGAAGCACGTGCTCCACAGCCTGGACTTTAAAGACACTCCGGCGGGCGAACAGTGGAAGGAGTGCGTCCCGAAAGACCAGCGCGCCGCGATTCTCGAACGGTACCACGACGCGCCCACCGCCGGCCACCTGGGAATCGCTAAGACGATCGCGAGAGTCGCGCTCCGCTATTACTGGCCCGGCATGTTCCGCGATATCGCCCGTTACGTAAGGGAATGCCCGACATGCCTGGCGCACAAAGTCGCGCAGGAGAAACCGGCCGGCCAGTTGCACCCGACCACCCTCAATCACCCTTGGCAGCAGGTCACCATTGACCTCGTCGGTCCGCTCCCGCGATCCGCCGCCGGCCTCGTATGGCTCTTGAATATGCAAGACCGATTCACAAAATGGGTCGAGCTCCGACCGCTGCGACGAGCCACCGCGCCGGCCATCGTAAAAGCTATCACGGAAGCCATTATCCTCTGTCATGGATGCCCGGACGAAATCCTGTCGGATAATGGCACCCAGTTAAAATCGAAACAACTCGCAAAGTTGCTAGACGAGTGCGGGATTCATCACCGATTCACGCCGGCATACGCGCCCCACTGCAACCCAGTGGAGCGCACAAACCGCGTAATTAAAACGATGATCGCGCAATACGCAAAGAGGCACAAAAACTGGGACAAAAACCTACCCGAGCTCCAGTTCGCGTACAACACCGCGACGCACGACGCGACCGGCTACCTGAACCACGGCCGCGAATTACGGCGCACCCGGGGAAAACGCGCCGCGCGACGCTCC
>NW_020226761.1:0-1318 GCF_003070985.1 Temnothorax curvispinosus | reverse complement strand
ATTGGATTAAATTGTAATAATCATTTAACTGTGGCATGTATAATTCTCGTCCATACGCTATATCGAGTATCAAGTACACAGAAATATCAAATAATTCTGCAATATTATTATTTGGACATATTTTGAAACATAGCTTTATGTATGGATTAAGACATACTTTTACGCAGATATAAATGCAGAACAATATTCGTTGTCAATTCTATGTATGTCTGATAGTGATATATGTTGGGAAAAAGGATAGATTTTTAATCGAAGCAGTTCACTGCATTAGCACGAATCCCAGACATTCGGCGAATCAAGAACTTGCTGTCAACGCTGTGGCGCTGCTTTTGGTTTTGGCATTTTAGCTAATATTGCCGGCATCTCGTTCTTTTCGTCATATTTTTTCCACAATTCATATAAATTTATTATGTACCGTGCTATCTCTTGAATCTTTTCCATATCTGCGTTTAATTCCGCAAACCACGATTTGAGATCTTTCTGCAATATCACGCAAGCTATTTGCAAACAGCCTGTAAAGGAAAATATATTGTCATTAAGTTTCCTCGTGATATTGAAGCATTAAGAAAAACGATTACTTGTATCTTACCAATAGCTATTTGATAAGGTGGATATAACAAACATACGTCCGTTCTTAGACTGTCATTAATAATACGCCACGCAAGCATAAGTAGCTGATCATCTGGTCCCACATCCTGAATTAATGTTAACAAAGGACGGTATGGTTGATATACTATCAAACAACAGTCCAAATGTTCCAAAAGATAAAACTCACACTCCAAGATATGATTTGTACGATATGGAAATTCCTGCGAATACGCATAACTAAATTTGTTCTTAACTAAAAAAAAAAAAAAAAAAATAAACACGACATTAATCAAACCGTTTAGTTAGACACAAGTCCCCAACAAACTGTAACAGTGGATTCAATATATCATGGAACTTACTTACATTTCCCATTGTCGATATCAGTCTACTATTAGAAATTACTCCAAACTCTTCTACTTTTGATGCCAGAAAGACTGTAGTAGGAGCTAATAATAGAGGGTCTATGCATTTTAAGCTATTGCGAGCATAAAATCTTTTAAAATAGACTGTCGCAGTAGCTACCACTTGTTGCCTCAATTTTAACTGTTCACCTATCATCTGTATCACTAGTGACAGGATTTATGTATGAATGTAGTTACAGATTATGTTACACATAGCATATGCTTGGTAATATATACGACAAAATGTAACACAGTCTTCCCTACTTATGAACGATAAATTACAGCTTGGTAAATGTTAAATCCTCGTTTTAATGAATTTAATAATTCAC
>NW_020226760.1:0-5708 GCF_003070985.1 Temnothorax curvispinosus | reverse complement strand
TTATGAGCACATAACGATGCATAACGAGTTACAGAATCGAATTCCTGATCCAATATGGCGGCTTCTAATGGCTAATTTTGATATTCCATTATGGAAATGTATCACTCGGTATATTTTTTCTGATCGGATAACGGATTGGTTCAAGACATTCAAAGGAAAATGTTAAAAAGCCGATTTTTTGCCGCTCGGGGAAATGGGTAAAATCTATTCCATACGTTTTCCACACATAAATACAAACCAAACATACACCTAAGGCCGCCCGGAACCCTGGGGAAAACTTTTGGGGGTAAGCTGTTTGACTTGCTAAATAAGGTGTTGAAATTGGACCACTTTTCAGTTCTTAACGTTGATCGAAAGGCACTGAATTGAGAATCTTCCCGAGTTCTTACGACTTTGAATAATCTGTGATGATGAGTGGAAGGTGTTTATGGTCAGTTTTGAGCTAATGAGCTTATAATGTTCCCCGTAAAGGTGGTGTGATTGTGATGAAATGGTCAAAAACTGAAGGACTCCTACTTCTTATGTGACATTAACGATCTTTGACGTGATCTTTCGACATTATTGACAGTGATAATGGTGACTATGACGTACACTATTGGATGAATATTACGTATTCGCAGAAATATTGTAGAAAAAAAGTCTGTAGGAGGCTCGCGCGCGTGCACACACTCGGAAAAAATCTCAATTCAGTGCTTTTCGATCAACGTTAAAAACTGTAGTCCCATTTCAACACCTTATTTAGCAAGTCAAACAACTTACCAAAAGTTTTCCTCGGGGTTCTGGGCGGTCTTAGGTGCATTTTTGATTTGTATCTATGTGTGAAAAACGTATGAAATAGATTTTATCCATTGCCCCGAGTGGCAAAAAATCGGCTTTTTTTAACATTGTCCTTTGTTGTTTCATTTGTAGTAGGGGAGACCGGGGCGAAGTCGTCACCGGCACAGTATAAGTAAGAACAGTAGGTTCATTCCGTGTCGGATCTATTGTTCTTCGTGGCAAACGTCCGCCATGATGTTGATTGCTTGATCGTGTTTTATTTGAACCGTTTACTATAGAAATCGCTTGATAATTTTATATAAGAAGTAAAAAAAAATATAAGAAATATATTAATTAAATATTCGAAGCAAAAATGTCACAACACACGCACATAAGTAAAAAATACATGCGCGCTTTATTTGAATAATAGAAACCGCTTGTGATAATTATGTAAGAAATGAAAAATATAAGAAATATATCATACATATTAATTAAATATTCGAAACAAAAATAATGTCACGACACATTTTATTCATGTATATTTTATTCATTTTATTTATGTATTAATTTTTTTATGTATTTATTTATTTATTATTTTATTATATAATATTCAAATAGCATATTTTTATTACTGTATTTATATATGCAATGTATCGGCGCGTATTGTATTTGTATTTATTAAAAAAATTTTTTTAAATAAAATTATAATACCATGAGTAATAAAAGTGGTTATCGATATGTTTAAAGATTGTGGGATCAAAGCAAACTATTCTGATTTCCGAAAGATTCAGAAAGGTACGTATTCATTATAACAAATACATGAATACGTAAATACGTTAAATACACATAAATACATGAATACATTAACATATTAATACATAAATAAATATGCTATTCGTATATTATGTAATAAGATACATAATAAATAAATACATTTGAAAAAATTAATACATAAATATATTAATACATTAATATATTTAATGCATTCAAGTCTTAATTATATTAATGTATTAATATATTTTATGTATTTTTTATGTATTTTTTAATGTAATTTTTTTAATTGTATTTATTGAGTACCTATATATCTTATTACATAATATACAAATAGCATATTTATTTATGTATTAATGTGTTAATGTATTTATGTATTAAAATACACATAGATAACCTCTTTTATTACTCGTTATAATTTTTATTTAAAATTTTTTTTAAATAAATACAAATACAATACAACTGACGCGCCGATGTATCTAACCAAATGAACTGTCAGATGACAGCCGCCATGTTATTGATTGCGCGAATCGCCATATTCATTTACCAACTTCTTAGAGGAGTGAACCTACTGTTCTTACTTATACTGTGTCACCGGGGCGGAGTCGTCATTGCAATTATCTCGAAATCTGTATGTTGTGTGAACTCACCATTAATACTGTAAACGCGGCTTATGGTGCCCACGTGACCAACAGAGTTTACTAAGGCTATGTGTCAAGTTGTGATTTTCATCGAGGCAAACGTGTTTTTGGAGGTTGAAAGTAAAATTTTTTGCGCGTTGAAAATTTGTAATATCTTAAATATTATTGTGTCTCTGAATCTCAAAGCAAGTGATTTTAAAGAGTAATGCATGCTGAACACGAATCCAGTGAAGTTTTTTTATTTTCATTGATTTCTAATATTTTATGAGCGACCAAACTTGAAACTTGTGTCCGGGGCGAAGTTGTCACCAAGCCATATCATGGAGGCTTCTGGCGAAAATCAAAGTCAAAGAAGCAGCAGTGGTCGGATTCCGGCGAGGACTTGGATAATATGTGCTGCGTGTGCTCAGAGATGACAGAACAGAGCTGACGAGAAACGTGCGAGCGTAGGGCACATAAGTGTCTGCGCTTTTCTTGTAATTATTTTCTGCCATCGTGTTTTTAATTAATGTTTTTATTTTTTTTTTTTTTAATAATTAATAGAATGTATCCTATCATTTTTCATGATCGGAATTATGAATTTTCATTAAGGGTTCACTCTTTACAACAGTATACCACATTTTTAAAATTATTTGTTTTGTTGTTAAAAATCGGCACCGAAAAAATAGTGACGATTTCGCCCCGGTCTTCCCTATGCACTGGTATAATGTCTTTTGAATTGTTCATTACGGATCCAGGGTCAAATTTTCTCTAAAGTTAGTTCTAAATATTTTTAGATATTGTTTGATACATAATTTACAATAAAATTTCTGTTGAAAAACGTTGAAAATTAATATTCTTTAAAAGACTTGGTTAGCGTAGCGAGTGAGAGGTGTATGCGTGTGCGAGCTGCGAGGAGGGAAGGAGAGAGTTCAGAGCGAGTTAGAAAGCGTGGTAGATGTTAGAGCGATAAAAAGGTAGAAAAAACCACTTAGGATAAAGCTAGGGTAAAAAGCAAGACTGGAAACATTAGGTTTACATAAATGAGAGGTAAAAGGTGTTTTAAAAGGAGGTTAGGTGAGCGGAGGCGAAGGCCTACCACGGCGCTGGCGAACGTTCATAAAGTCAGAAATTCTGGCTCGTTGAGTATAGAGTAGGCAGTGACATCAGCCGACAGCCAGAGATAAGTAATAGGTATTAGTATGTCCGAACAGACCGAGGGTAGAAAGAAGAGTGAGAAGGATGAGAGAGAGAAAGATTTGGAGAAGGATAGGGATAAAAGCTCGGATCTACCAGTCATGAGAGGGAAAAAGAAATTTATATAACACGTGCGTGAAAAGTGGCCCATTCCGCGCGCGCCATCTGTGCGACAAATAGCCAATTTCCCACGCGAGAAATTCCCCACTCCTACCGTGCGGAATCGGCTATCCGTCGCACAGATGACGCGCACGCAATAGGCCACTTTCCACGCACTTTGTAATATAAAATAGGTCTCAACTTCCCGCACTTGTTACACAAATAACTATTACGCCACACTGATAGCAGTAAAGAAAGGAAAAGGTAGGCCCTCTAGGAAGATTAAGGGCTGGTTGTTCCAGCCTGTTGGTAAACTACCTAATAGTTAAATCATATGTACATCTTTGTTTATCCTTTACATTGGACAAAGATAGACATATGATTTAACTATCAGGTAGCTTACCAATAGGTTGGAACAACCGGCCCTTAAAAGGGAAAGAGAGATCATCTTCAACTAATATTTTAGAATATAGTAGGGGCGATAAAAGTATGGACGGTGACTTAGCTAAGATTAAGAGGAAGAGAGAGGAGAAGGAACAGATGATCGCCGAGATCTTTAAGAGGAGTAATAAAGTAGATAGAACGCCTCCAGATATAGGAAAATTGAAAGATGGAGAAGGAGCAACAATAAAAAAGAAAGAAGAAAATGAGACGCAGTTTGCATTAGAGAAGAAAGAAGAGGACGGATCTGTCCTTTTTGAGAGAAATTAGAGATGTGATGACGACCTGAGGGACGAGATGAGAGAGATGAGAGAGAGGAGAGCGTCTTAGAAGAGGAATGGAGAAAGAAAGAAGAAAGGATGAAGGAAAGGATGGATAAGCTAGAAGGGAGACTATCGAAGATTGAACAAAGGAGTGAAAATATAACGGAAGAGGCGACCGGCGCGGCAAAATGGAGGAGATTGTGGGAAAGGTATCGGAAATGGTCAGGAAGAGAGAAAGAAATATGAAGGAAAGGAAGGGAAAGAAAAATAATCTAGTGATCAGAGGATTACATAAAGAGGAAAACAAGAGCTTAATGGACACAGCGGAGACGTTTCTTGAGAGGGAGTTTGGTGCAAAAGCGGGAGTAAAGAAGATGCGGTCAACAGACAGAGAAGGAAGATAGTAATAGTTGAAATGGACTGCTGAGAATCGAAGGAGAATATCATGAAGGAGAAGAAGAAGCTGGGAAGTAAGAGAATTTTCATTGATCACGACCTGACCTTTGAGGACAGAGAAGTGCAAAGACGGATAAAAGAACGGGCATGGAAAGAGAAAACAGAAGGAAAATGGGTGAAAATAGGTTATAGGAAGCTAGAGGTACAAGGTAGGAAGTATGTATGGAGCGAGGAAGAAAATAAGCTAATGGAAAAGAAAAATTTATAAAGGGAAGCCAAGCAATGGAGGCGTGTAGAGATGGGGTGGTGGCGTACAGTATTGGGGGGAGCGGCGGAGGACCGAGACGGCGCCGGGTGTCAGATGCTGTAGGGGGTGGCACTGCGGCGGGACGTCGAGGCGACGGATAAAGAGGAAAGGGGTAATAACGGAGAAAGCTGCTTGTTTGGGTCGAATAAGAGGGTACAGGGGAGGGAGGAGAGAAAGGTGGTGCGAGAAATTAGAAAAAGGGGTTTCAAAGGTATTTATGGGCGGAGATGGAGGCGAAAATGGTAATTGTAGAGGGATTAAGGAGAAGGTGGTCAGGGAAGGGAGTATGGAAGAGGTTAGGGCAGAGGGCTGAAAGGAAAGGATTGATGAATCTTTAGGTGCAAAAGTGGAGCAGGGCAGAGAGATGATAGGTGGCGAACTGGAGCTGGGGAGCTGGACAGGAAGTGAAGGAGACAATTTTGGGAGGTGGCGGAGGAGGAGCAGAGTCCAGCGGGAGTTCAGAGAGCCTGCCGCACGAGGAAAGAACCGTTTAAAGTAGGGAGGAAAGCGAAGGAGTAAGGGAACTGGGGGTATTGTGCGTGGAAGGGAGGAAGGTGAATTAGTTTGTAGAGGGTCGCTTACGGCCAGGCCGGGAGTAGGGTTATATTTTTGTATGTTTGTAAATGGTTGGGAATGTCTCTTCAAAACGCCTTGCAACCCTGAGAAGAGTCAATAAACGATACATACATACATAGAACTAGGGAGGGATAACAGGAAAAGAATAGATAGACTATGGAACGATAAATTAGATACAACCAAAGAAAGAATATTAATCCTACTGAAAAAAATCACGTCACGAAATCACGTCATAAAATTACATCACGAAATCACGTAACGAAATTACGTAATTAATGACAT